>NC_057803.1:533188918-533488918 GCF_018294505.1 Triticum aestivum
CCCCCTCAAGCTCCATTAATGCTCCAAGCTCCATTTTCACCCGATCTATCTCTCTAACCAATCAAACTTGTTGATTTGCTCGGGAGTGGTTGAGAAGGCCCCGATCTACACTTCCACCAAGAGATTTTTGATTCCCCCACCTATCCCTAGCGGATCTTGTTACTCTTGGGTGTTTGAGCACCCTAGACGGTTGAGGTCACCACAGAGCCATAATCCATTGTGGTGAAGCTTCGTGGTATTGTTGGGAGCCTCCGATTAAGTTGTGGAGATTGCCCCAACCTTGTTTGTAAAGGTCCGGTTGCCGCCTCCAAGGGAACCAATAGTGGAATCACGGCATCTCGCATTGTGTGGGGGCGTGAGGAGAATACAGTGGCCCTAGTGGCTTCTTGGGGATCATTGTGCCTCCACACCGCTCTAACGGAGACGTACTTCCCCTTAAAAGGAAGGAACTTCGGTAACACATCCTCGTCTTCACCGGATCCACTCTTGGTTATATCTTACCTTTACTTGTGCAAGCTCATTAGTGTTACTTCTCTTGCTTGTGTGTTTGTTCGTTGTTGTTCCATCATATAGGTTGCTCATCTAGTTGCATATCTAGACAACCTACTTTGATGCAAAGTTTAATTTGGTAAAGAAAAGTAAAAAATTGTTAGTTGCCTATTCACCCCCCCTCTAGTCAACCATATCGATCCTTTCACCGGGGTGGTTACCGGAACCCCCGGGGGAAAGATATGGGTCATATGGGCCATAGGAGGGGAGCACACCAGCCCACAAGGGGTGGCGCCCCCCCCCCCCCCAAGGAAGGAGGCCGAATTGGAGAAGGGAAAGAGGGGGTTCGGCCCCCTTTCCTTCTCTCCTTCCTGTTCCGTTTTCCCCCCTCCGGAAATAAAGAAAGGGGGGAGGCCGAATTGGGAAGGACCCCAAGTAGGATTCCTCCTACTTGGGGCGCCCCATGGATGCCTCTCCTCCCCTCCCACCTATATATACGTGGGGAGGGGGCGCGTAGAAGATACAACATCAATTGTTAGGCGTGTGCGTCACCCCTCTCCACAGTTTATACCCCCGGTCATATTCTCGCGGTGCTTAAGCGAAGCCCTGCGCGGATCACTTCACTATCACCGTCACAACGCCGCTGTGTTGATGGAACTCATCTACTTCCTCGACACCTTGCTGGATCAAGAAGGCGAGGGACGTCATCGCACTGAACATGTGCAGAACTCGGAGGTGTCGTACATTCGGTGCTTGATCGGTCGGAGCTAGAAGAAGTTCGACTACATCAACCGTGTTGTCAAACGCTTCCGCTTTCGGTCTACGAGGGTATGTAGACACACTCTCCCCCTCTCGTTATTATGCATCTCCTAGATAGATCTTGCGTGAGCGTAGATTTTTTTTTGAAATTACATGCTACGTTTCCCAACAGGAACCGAACGGAGCCTCGCCGTGGAGACGAGGGCCACCGTCGGCACACCAGCAGGGAGCCTCTAGCCGCCCCTCACCGGTCCTCCTCGTGCCACCGGCCGGCCAAGGCCGTATCGAGACGTTTCTGGACAGGACGCCAGATCCGCAGCTATCGAAGCCACCCAGGCGCCCGCGGCCGCCACACAACTGACCATGTAGGTTCCCATCGCCGCCGCGCAACAGGGTCTCTGCTCTGACTGCCGCCCTCGGCCTCCCCATGTGAGACGCTGCCTCCGCCTCACAGGATCTGCCGCGGCGAACACCCGCCCTGAATCTGCGGTGCAGGGCCCGCCGCCACTGCAACCCTTGCCAGCAGCAACGACGGCTGGGGATGGAGGAGCGGGGAGGGGCTAGCCGCGCGGGATCGCGGGCCCCTGGCGCGCCCGAGGGGAGGCGACGCGAGGGAAAGGGGAGGGGAGCCTAATAAAAATGGGAGAGATTTTCATTTCCCTGCCTCTGCACCAACTAAGGATGCATACAACCATTTTAGTATGAGTACCAAGATAAACATGGTCCTCGGAAATTTCTAAATGAGTATCAAGTTATATTTCTTGATGAGTGGTTCCATCACACAACAAGCTTAATCCTTAATAAATGAAGGGAAACCCCTGTGCATCAATCAATTCTATGAATTAAACTCGGGTCGTTAGGCTGTACAATCGCATGTCCAATCACTGAGTCAAGGCTCTCTTTGCAATTGTGTCTTCAGTCTAGCTTGGGTTGAAACTCACTGCATGATACGTAGGAATATAGCACGTGGTGTGTGCTCCCAATGCTGCGCGTGCTTTACTTCCTGGGTCACAGTGAAGATGATCATTGAATATTTTGGTTTTTTCGGTGACATGTTACTGTACTCTTCTGTATACTAGATGCTAGCTCGCGCATTGTTGCGTGAACGTTTTACAATGTATTTTAATGAGAATTGGTTTATGCATATTTAAAGTAATAAATGAAAACTAAAACTAAAAATACGTACGCTTTATTGTGTTTGATTTAGGACAAACCTAGAACTCTTAAGTATTTTGGAATGGATAGAGTATTTCATTACTCTCTTTTCAACTACTTATTTTTCTTTCTTTTTTCTAATGAAGGAACTGCTGAAGACTCCAAGGGTACACATAATTCACATATATTATAGTCTTACGGATAGCATAGACAGGAGCCACTTGGGTGACTGGTCAAATGAGTACCAATCAGATGACGTGCTACTCCAGTTGTTACACGGAGTTTGGACAATCCATTCTTCCATGCCGTTCCAATTGGCTTTCGCCGGAGATTGATGGACACAACGAAAACGTCATCTCTATTTAATAAATGGTGTAAATCAAACTGACATACGTGGTCTCTTCGTCCCCCACTCACAAGTGTCTGTTCCACACTATCAAATGCATCATACATTAACAATTTCGGCACGTCCTAACAAACGCCCTACCATTTACACTTGGACAGGTAGGCGAGATCTACAACGGAGGTGGTTGAGGTTTGTAGTATGCACCTGCATTTGTGTTGGGAGACCAAGGAGAGCATTCGAGGATCTAATGGTCTCCATGTCCTGCCATCACAGTTTTATTCTACCCTCGTCAAGCACATGATGTGTGTTTGTAAAGTCTGTGCACTGGTCAAGCAAAAATTTCTTGTCTGTTGCGTTGATGGTATCAGATTCTGGTCAGTGTTGGATTAGGAATGGCGCGGAGAAAATCGTTAAGCTAGGTTCTGATTGCACCGATTAGTGTAGCGTTTGTTTACAAGTTTAGTTATGGGGTCATGTGTTCTCACTTATGCTATGTTCGTATGGAGGGAACATTTATGCTATTTTTTTTTCATGTTTTGACCCACTAATTTTTCACAAAAATACTACGAACGAACACTGTACATCCAGTTTCCCCTTTGAACTGTTGAGCAAGTAATTAAAGAGAAGTGGTATTGCTTTAACACGGCCACAAGTCTCTAACACATAACCAATATCTTGTGGAGTTGCAGGTCCATACATCAAAGATTTCTCAAATCTTAACCGCTTGAAATAAGCGGGTAGCTATCCCAAAAAACATCAACAACTCAAAAAAAAAAAGGTTTCTCGAATCTTACTCATACTAAAAAAGTAAGGTGCTCTCTGAAAAATGTTTGTAGTGTTTTTTGTTTGCATGCGACCATATCCGAACAACCTTCTCGAGTGCTGATGTTCGCCAACATCCCCTATGCACTTTTCCCCCTGTTTTCCCCTTCATTTACATAGGTTTTCACCAAGTCTAGTGGTGGTCGTTTTGAGATGCTTCATCTGTCCCGAATTGATTGATGTTCTACTTTTGTCCTACGTCAAATCTCTTTAATTTTGACAAAGTCCGTATACAAATATTATCACTTACAACACCAAATTAGCTTAATTAGACTCATCATAAAATCAAACATATTTTCGTATTGTGTATATTTGCGGGGATGATGTTGTATATATTAACTCATTTTTCTATACAGTTAGTTAAAATGGAGACTTCTGACTTAGAATAAAGCTATATTTTAAATTGAACGGAGAATGTAAGCTCGTATTGGTCGGTGTTCATGCCGGCTAGAACGGTGAAGGTCTGAGCTCAGGCCCTTTTTTGACATCATGTTATCTCTACACACGTTCGATCGGTCAATATCCGGAGCCAGTTCAAAGGTCGTTGCAAAAAGAGGTTATTTCCTGCAAGACCTTACTTGATGAAGTATCAAAACATCTCGACTCCTTTGCAAAAAAGATAGGTCAATTTTATAGTTACAGAGAATTTACATGTATTCTTTTTGGGTACCTCCTGGAAGCCTTTAGGCCGTCCTTGGCCTCTTCTCATTTGGGAAAGAAGAGGAGGATCATACATTAAGTATTGAAGCCTCTTCTCCGGGAAGAAAAAAGTACGAAGTCTCCAGAACCAGAACACTTGTCTGCCTCGCACATATAGAATTCACAGAGATAATAACCGGGACCATCGATGTGGTTGTGGCTAACAATTGGTGCAAAAAAATTGGAGTATTTCTGCCTAACAGCTGTGTCCTGGCCACGATCCTATCCACACAGAGGGCAAAGAGACCCATAAGAAACACTCACATGCATAAATTAACACCCCCATGCATATGATGAACCAGATTATGAAAATAGTATGGCCGGGACACATCACCGTCGTTGATTAATGCATATGGTTTGGGCCTGATCATGGAGTCCTGGATGGCGTAGTGTAGGCATGAATGATTGGCTTGCATGCTCGCCGATCCCTGCCGTGCATCCGTGGTGGTCTCCAATTGCAACAGCATGGCCACTTTTCATAGGGCACAGCCTGTACCGGATGCACACCTTGCCATGCATGCCTTCCACATAGCGCATACACAACGTGCCTCTCCTCGCATCTCGCCAATTATTTGTTGCACAAGTAGAGTAGGGGCGGGGTAGGAGTGTGGCGTCAAGATTCTAAGCTCGGATCCCAAGCATCGATCAGTGTCCAAATTGGTAGGGGTACACTTATTCCGACATGATAACAACTACTCCCTCCGTCCCACAATATAAAGCTTTGCGTGGGATCGACTTCAGTTTTGGAAATAATTGTATTTTTCTCTCAAATATTATTATGGCAATTCAAATTTCGTGCATTTGGCGGAACCACAAATGCAGACCCCCGCAGGCGCTATTGGGTTGGCCATGTAGGTCGGTTCTTTTGGTTTTGAAAAGATTTTGTTTGGTTTTTCTTTTTCCTTTTTTTTTCTCTACAATTTTCATGTTTTTTTGCTGCTCATTTTTGTATTGTTTTATTTTTCCAATTCACGATTTTTTTTCAAATTTATGAATGATTTTTTAAACTCAGGAACATAATTTAAATCCTTGAACATTTTTTCAAACTTAAAAATGTTTTCTTCAAAATTGATGAACATTTTTTTGGAAAATCTGTGAAGTTTTGTTCATATTCATGAGCATTTTTAAAATTTACATAAAATAAGTAAATGTGTGAATACTTTTTAAAAATCCATAACCATTTTTAAAATTGTAAACAATTACAAAATTCGTGAACACTTTTTAGAATTCATGAATATTTTAGTTTTACAAACATTTTTCAAGACGTGTGAACTTTATGCCCAATAATTGTAATGATTCATCTTTATGCCCAAATCATATTTGTAATGTACTCACATGCACTACTGCACGATGAAATAATGGTACTCCTACTATTTTGCCTGCGTCATTTTTAGATTTCTGGATATTCAAGATCGTGGCTACCATGTGTTTGCTACATTGTTATTAACACATGGTATGCTACAAAGTTATGACAAGTGTGAAGAGTAATGGAGGCAATTATTCTGTTAATGATTGCAGTACTATACAAGAAGCACATTGTTTGGTGTAAAAGACACAATGGTTTCACCTAAACATCCACATATACATTTCTGTTTGGTGACACTCTTCGAGTACCGAGTGGCGAGTTGCAAGGCGAAAAATCTAAGCCTAATCTTTGTTGGATGTATCTGACAATGGTGACAAATACATGTTGTTTTCTTGTTGGACTGCTCGGAGATTGTTGTAGAACCTAAGGGTTTTAGTATATAAGCCGGGTAGTCTCCTTTCTATTGTGTCTTTGGACCGGCTATACATAAATCGTCTCAAAATTTATTTTCGTAAGTCGATTTTCTTGGCCATTAGATTAAGATTTGTCTTCTTTCTCCAGCTTTCCTTCTCGTCTAACCGCTCCTCCTCCCATAAAATCGACTTATGCAAAATTGCAAATTCAGTCAACTTACATATAGGTACTGTGCCTTTCTAAACATGTGAAGAGAAAAATGCAGGTCAAAGAAAATAAAGAGAAATGGAAGTACTCTATAAGAAACACATTGCTTGGCCAAAAAGCCATAGTGGATTTG
The DNA here is from genome assembly GCF_018294505.1 of Triticum aestivum. Taxonomy (NCBI): domain Eukaryota; kingdom Viridiplantae; phylum Streptophyta; class Magnoliopsida; order Poales; family Poaceae; genus Triticum; species Triticum aestivum. The sequence goes on from NC_057803.1 coordinate 533,195,249, forward strand.
CCCAAAACTCTACATATAATCAGCCCGTAACTTAAGGCTGTACACGACATGTTAGGATGGAAAGCGTAAGCATGGAGCAAATTTGTGTATTCACCCAGCATAAGGATCAAGGCACTCTCTGGATCCCAAATTTCCAATCATGCAGCACACATCTACTAACACTTTTGAGTACAGCACAGAGGCAGAGCCATACCAAGAAGAAATGAGGAAAATAATACTAAAATGAAGTCACTGTGGCAGAGGCAGGGGTATATAAAGCACCACTCCGCCCGCCACTACACCAACACATCAACATCTCGAGCTCCCTTTCCGCTCGCCACCATCTCGCCTCTAAGAAACCAAAACAACAGAAGATCATCACAAGACTCAAATCAAGGAACATCATTGCAATTCACAACATGAAGAAGCCATCGACGCTTCTCCGATCGCTCTCTACGCGCCTCTCTGCGCGGCTCGCGCCGTCGCCGGCGGTGGCTCCCTGGCCGCCGGTGCGCTCCGCCTACGACCGCTGGCTGGCCGCCGAGCTCGACGAGCTCCGCGCCGACCCGATCGCCCCGTGCACCAGCGCCGCCTGGCTCGGCCGCGCCCTCGGCCTCGCCGCCGCCGCGCAGAGACGGCTCGTCGCGTCGGCGACGCCGGCCCCGCCGGCCGGCATTGACCGCAAGACCATCGACGAGTGCGTGGAGGACACGGCGGAGCTGCTTGACGCGTGCGCCGGGCTCAGGGCCCGCCTCGACCTGATCAGGAGCTACGCCTCCTCCATGCGCATCGCGCTGCACTGGCTCGAAGGCCGCGGCGGAGGGGCGACCGCGCGGCGCCGCGCGGCCGCGGCGTTCGCCGAGTGCGAGGCCGTGGAGCGCCGGTGCGGCGCGGAGCTCGCCAAGTGCGGGTCCAACCTGCGCAAGCTCGGCGAGAGGGCGCTTCACGCCAGGCACCCTTCCGGCGGCAGGGCGCAGTGCGAGGAGTCCCTGGCCGGCGCGCGCGCGGCGGCGCTTCTTGCCGTGGGAGCCCTCGGCGTTGCGCTGGCGTTCCGGTCGCGCCGTGCCGTTCCCGGCATCGCGCACGCCGGCGGCGGCAAGGCCGGAGCGGCGCCCTGGGAGTGCGCGCTCCAGGAGGTGCAGAAGCACGTCAAGGACGAGTACGAGCGCCGCAGGAAAGAGGGCGTGCCGTGCATGGCCGAGCTCGACGCCGCGGCCGCCGACGGCCGGACGGTGAAAAGCGCGCTGACCACGGGCGGCCGGCACCTGTCGGAGACCGCGGTTGCGGCGGCGAAGAGGAGGTGCGACGAGCTGGAGGAGAAGGTGTCTGTGCTCGAGGAGAGCGTCGGCGAGCTGCATAGGGAGCTCATAAGCGTTAGGATGGTGCTCTTGGAGTGGTCACAGAGTGCAAGAGGGCATGAGGTTCTCAGGTTGTGAAGGATTAGATTACTGATGAACAACCACAGAAACGATCATAGAAATCCGTGTACATATGGATCTTGAATTTTTGAGAGATATTATTAATCTCAATCAATTCTGTGTCCAAACTCTTGGGAGATTGAAATCATAAGTCGTGGAAACCTTTCTACCACTTGAAAGGATGGCCATGTTGAATAATGTGTTGTAGAACTTAGGGCCTTTTTCAAACAAAAAAATTTATGGCCTTTCTGATTCATAGAATTCTCAAAACGCAGCAATAGGAAAAATATGAGATCGCAGTGGCATGCTCATTTAAATTCTATTGGATTCTTGCTTGTTTGATCGTATCACGGAAAAAACAAAGTATTCCTTCCAAGAGATTTGAGCGGATGATAAATTTCCTACGAAATGTAGTACAAAGGAATCTCTAGGAAAAATCCCTATATGTTTCAGTCTTATGAATCCATGACAAACATATGAAAATTATAAGGATTCTAACCATCCAAATTCATACGAAAGTCCTTTAAGTCGAAGGAGCCCTTGAGTTATTCGAAAAAACAAAGGAGCCCTTGAGTTTGCCTTTTTGTTGTTGTTGCTAATAACCACATTTGATTTGATTTTGACAAAGTAGGTACATGCACTGTACTTTTTTAGACTGTTCATTACCATTTTGCCTAATTAAAAAAACCAGACCGAACCGGCGGTCAAACCAGGAAAAACCGGAACCGGTGGCCTCAATAGTTCTTTAAGCTAATAAGACCGTTATATAGAAAACCGGTTGAACGGGCCGGTTTTCTAGAAAACCAGTGAAAACCCAGGCCATTGAACCGGAAAAAATCAAGAAAATATTCTAAAAGAAATTGGCAAAAGTGGAATTCGATCCCAGGTCATGTGAGGCTTGCCCACGCCCCAATAACCAATTCAGCTGTAACACTTTGTTGTCCACTACATATAAAAAAATGATTTATTGTCTAAAAAAACATAAAATGATTTTCCCAGCAGAGTGCCAAGTAAAAGTGTAAATTACACTACTAATTGAATCCTAATTTTTGAATTTTCATTAGGTATTCTTTCCGGCATAATGTGTATTTTTTTTAAATTTCACAGTAGAATTAAGTACACACACAGAGAAAGCGAGAGACGATTTGTAGCACGTAGTACGACTGGGCAGGTGCGCGCCCCTGCGTGTCCTGCGAAATTCGAGAGAGAGAGACAGGATTTATAAAGTTTTGGTCATTGCATGCATTGGAGTGTTGCTTTGAAAAACAATTAATACGCTCAAAGGATAACTTGTTAAATTCTTTTTATGAAAAGGATCACATCTATCATAAGAATTCATCGGAAGTACAAAGCATGTCAAACATAATAAAAATTACACCGAGATTCCAAAACCACTGAACGACCAGTACTGCCGCCAGAATGATCCGCCGATGCTTCACTGTCGTCGCTCCATTATCGGAGCCGGCTTGACCTTGTCGATGACTGTCGGAAAGTCTTCGTGCACAAGCCCCCTAAGGACCGACACCCTGAATCCGCAGGCGTCGCCACTGAACCATTGCATAAATCTGAAGCACCTGACACAAAATCTTGCCACATGATGGGAAAGCCTAACCTCACCGTCCCAAGAAGACGAATGAAATCTATGCCGGAACACCATCGGCTACATTAAAGGATAACTTTTAACTTGGCCATATTACATCCGCAACAATCTTCTGAATTTTCACCACGACCGATACATGTTTGAGGAGTGCAACAAATTATTGGCTACCAGAGAATCGGGTGCCTTGGTGTATTATACTCCCTCCGTTCCTAAATATAAGTCTTTGTAGAGATTTCATTATGGACTACACACAGCTGTATATAGACGTATTTTAAAGTGTAGATTCACTTATTTTGCTTCATATGTAGTTTTTTATTGAAATCTTTAAAAAAACTTATATTTAGGAACAGAGGGGATATATGTCGAATGCATGCATGGCAAGGTGTGCATCCAGTGGGCAGTGGCCATACATGCTGCTGCAATGAGAGACCACCACGGATGCACGGCCATGATCGGTCGCGTTTTGGAACCAATCATTCAAGCTACACACTAACACACACAGACACACCATCCATGATTAGAATGAACCATGTACTACTATTAAAAAAAAACCATGCATCCGTGTCTCCGTGATGTGTCACAAGGATCATGCGCACTTGGATAGAATAGCGTTTGCTATGGTTCCATTAACCTCTTGTGTGGACAGGCCCTGAGCAGTATCCAGACACAACACACAGCTGTTTGACAGAAGTTCTATGCAGTTTTGTATAAACGGCCTAAGCTAGCTAGGCCGCATCAATTGTTAGGCACAATCAGATGGTCTCTGTTTTTATTGTTTAATGAATTCTATATGTGGCAGGCAAAACATGGAAACATCTGTAATTAAAAAGCAATATATGATCATGTGCAATGAGAGGTGGGAAATATGTGGCTTTGTTTTACTTCCGCAAGCTGGGAGTAGCTAACATGCACCACATGTTTTTATGCGCTATTTTTTCAAAAAGAAACAAAGTATAGACATGGACGCTCACAAACACGCAATTCACCCATATAAACGCACACACACGTTTATTTTGCAGATATTATAAATATTTTCTTAACCTAACTTTACATGTTCCCTCCACACAGACATGACATGCGTATGTACTGCTTACCTACGAGAAGAGTGCTAATTAGCGCATTCAGAACCTAATACCCCGGGTTAACTGAACAACTTATTGGCATCATTTAATCCAATGCAAATTATGCAGAATCTAGTATCCTCAAGCCAAGTAGCCCGGAAGACCAACAAAATTCTTCATTTTCAATAGAAAAATAAGCGGTGATCCACGTCTTGGTTGCAGCCATTACATCTCTCGGCACCTATCATGTGCTCAACAACATGGGATAATTAATCACACTGGCGGCAAGATGGAGACCACTAGAATTATGGATGCTCCTTGGTCTCCTAATGCAGATGCAAAAAAGCCCCCAACAACCTTTTTATAGATCTCATTTAGTTCCTAATACGGGATTGTGCATTGAACTGGAATCATTAACTTTAGGTGATGCATGTCTGTTTACATGGCACCAACACTAAGTGAGTGGGAGATGAGGTGAACACGTATATCACTAGGTACAACACCACTATAATACTCCCTCCGTTCACTATTATAAGATGCTCTAACTTCGTTGAGATGAATATAAACATATTTTAGTGTGTTTGTTCACTCACTTCAGCCTATATGTAGTCCAATAAAATATCCAAAACATTTTATATTTGTGAACTGAGGGAGTAGCATTTTCTGAAAAATATTTTTGTTTTATATATCAATTCTTTAGAGGAGTTGTTTTAACTCCATGTACCAGCAGGGGCAGTTAGTCATCTGACTGGAGTGTTCGAAGAAATCAAGATGCTCGAGTGTTGGAAAAATTTACCATGGCCATATGACAGTATGTCATGTGTAATCAGCCGGGCAGAGCTAGATGAACAGCAACCAACAGTTTTGTAGCGACAGCAGCCGACCACCGGGGAATAACGTTAAAAGCAGACTAATCAAAATGTGCCGATGCTTAAGGAGAGGAACGTTTTGGGGCAGAGCAAATCTTATCGGCGATCCTTTTGCTGCTCTGCTGCTAGGCACATGAACGGAGTCTAGTCTTTTGGGTACGACCAACCGTCCTTTGGTGCCGTACTCTTTGGGGAAAAGCCGGAAAGTAAGATCGGGTTGGAACAAAGTAGCTGCTCAAAGCTAGTAGTGTTTTTTATACTAAAATCTTAAATTATACTCTATTTGGCAAAACCATGAAAATGAAAACATAAAGCGTTAAACAAGATTATCATAATTCACCATAATAACAAGCTTATGTTGTTTAGTGACAAGCTAGTTCGGTGCATTAAAAAAATCGGTGCATGATCTGGAATGAAACATGAGATTTATGTAATGTATGCAAGCATCAATAACTCTAGTCTTCGAGATGATAAAATACGATGATAAGAAAATTAGATACAAATGCAATCAAACGAGGCCATTTGCGGCCAAAGTAGGTGGCAGCCAAACATTTTCAGTAGTAGTTGAACAAAGATATTATGACAAGCTGTTAACAATTATTTTCACAAACGAATGGTTATTATGGAAAAATAAATAAATGTTTTTTAGCTGCGATAACAATTTTTTAATGAATAATAAACATTTATGAAATCCTTAATAATGAAAAAGTAACGATTGTTTTAGTGAATATTTGTTTTGTTGGATACGGCAACTCCATAATCCAGAGTGAACGCAACCTTTTTTGTGTGTATGTACGTAAATGAAGTGGAGAAAAGAGGAACGACAAACAAATATAGGAAAAGAAAGTGGTGGCTAAAGAAAAACAACAACAGACAACAAGAAAAAAACACATGAAAAGAAAGAAATAATAAAAAAAAGGATCAATGATGGAAAATAAAAAAACTGCCGTGACAAATCATATGTATCTCAAACATCACGAGCTTGTTGTGATATTCGATCAGAGGCACTAAAAGGCTAGCCCATATAACCCCCATCATAATAGGGGATTTTCCGCTTACTGTTTGTAGTAATGTTGCATATAGGCAAAAACAACTTTATTACTAGCAGGGAGCACAAAAAATCACACTTTTATAATAAATGTAAACACAGAAAAATGGTAGAAAAAAGCCATGTATAAAAGAAATAATAATAATATCATGTAAGAAAAGCAAGTAAATAAATAAGGAATACAATAGAAACAGGAAAAAGAACAAACGAAAAAAGAAGACAAAATGACTATAGCTACTAGACACCACGACTACTACTGATTTTCCTGCCTAATCTATGTTTTAGAATGACCTGCAATTTTTTGATTTTTTTAAAATACTGTCTGAAAATATGTTTTTTAATATGTGTTGTTATTTCATTTTCTGAACATTACAAGAAACATGAACAATTTTTAAATTGCAGGAATATTTTCCTGGAAAAACATAAAATCCAAAAAAAACGCTAGTGAAAAAAAAGAACAAATGAACAAAACAAAAACCCGGCCCCACAACCTTCCTAAAACCACAATGTACGCAGCTAATTGGGTAGACCCACATCCGCTCACTTCATCCTTGTGCATTTGGTCGACAAACTGTTGCCACGAGCGTTATATAGGAAAAGCCTGCAAAATTCCCACATAACACACAGGGGCGTGTGCACATGGCCCAACCAGTTTGTAGTAGGTATTTTTTTCGTTTCACCGGTTGGGCTTCTACGGGTTTTCATTTCTTGCTTTCTTTTCACTTCTTGTTTTTTTTCATTTATAACTACATGGAAAACATTTTTTAAAACAAGAGGTGTATTTATAACACACAATGAATTTCTTTTTTTTGCGGGTAATACACAATGAATTTCAAATACATGATTAATGTGGAGGAGAGAAAGGAAGTTGAAAATGTGGGTACTAGGTGGGGGTTAATTGTCGCATTCGAATAATGACAAGGCTTAGAGGGTCATCATGGACGACAACATATTAATAGACAGAATGACTCGAACAGGCCAGGGCCAAGAGGCGCGCGTGGAGTCACTACCGTCTACGGGTGGCGAGGGCCGGCGGTTAGGCCAACTCGGGCATGAGGAGGAAGACGATAGTCGAGGGAAGAAGACACGTGCGGGGAGGAAGAGGACCCGACTAACTCATAAGTAGCGACTGTGTTTGAATTTATTTATTTTTTGAGGAAGGCGACTGTGTTTGATTGGAGGCCTCCAAGGCAACGATCTTAGCCCGAGGAAAAAAATCATGGATTTGAAAAAAACGTTCATGATTTTTTTATAATAAAACTGAAACATAAAAAGAAGAAAAAGGAAAAACGAAAATAAAATGAAAACCGAAAAACTCAGCGGGCCTATAGCTCCGTGGTCTCCTGGACCATTCATGTAGCTCGTCTGCAGCTGCTTATCGGGCCGGCCATCTGGAGCTGCGTGCGTATCCCCGCCATGTTGGCGTGCAAAAATTTGAAGCCCGCGCCTTGCAAACGCAGTGTGATTGCAAGGCAAGAAACCCGGTGATTGTTCACAGACATTAATCCGATCCTAATTTGCTACACGCCTTGCAGATTTGGAAACCTAATAAAAGGTGATCGGTGATGTGCAAGTGCAAACCCGAACGAAGAACCACAGTATCACACATTCACACCGCGCCTTTGCAGATTTCCCGCGCACGCAGCATGGCGAGGGGATCTTCTGCCGGCGGCAACAAGGCCGGTGGCACCAAAGCCTCGATCCAAATCGACTGGACGGCGACGTTCGAGGGGTCTCCATCGTCGACCATCGCCGGCGGCGATGGTTCGGCGAAGAAGGACCCGAAGACGCCGACCTCCGGCGATCCGTCGAGCAACAACGCGCAGCCACCGAAGAGCGCAGCCACGCCCCCTGCTGAGGGTAATTCGTCGAGCAAGCCCCCGCGGCCGGCCAAGGGTAACTCCCGTGGAGGCGGGCGTGCGAAAAAGGAGGCGCCGGTCGCACCGCCTCCTTGTCCTTCGACGGCCATCTTTGGGGACAAAACCAATCTGGACACCTTTGGCTGCGATCTCACCGCGGCGGCGGCGAACGCCGACCCCGTCGTTGGGCGCGAGGATGAGATCGACCGCGTGGTGTGCATCCTGTCCCGCAAGTCCAAGAACAGCGCCGTGCTGGTGGGCGCGGCCGGCGTCGGCAAGACGGCCATCGCCGAGGGCCTGGCGCAGCGCATCGCCCGCGGCGAGGTGTCCGGGGTCCTGGCCGGCGCGCGCGTCGTGGAGATCAACGTCGCCGCGATGGTCTCCGGCACGAGGGCCCGCGGCACGTTCGAGGAGCGGTTCACCGGCCTCATCGCCGAGGTTGAGGCCGCGGTGGCCGGGAAGGTCGTCCTGTTCATCGACGAGATACACACGCTGCTCGGCGCCGGCCGCTTTTCTGGCTGCATGGACGCGGCCAACATGCTGAAGCCGGCGCTGGCGAGGGGCCGTGTCCGGTGCCTCGGCGCCACGACGCATGCCGAGTACCACCACTACTTTCTCCAGGACAAGGCGTTGGAGCGGCGGTTCCAGAAGGTGCACGTCTCGGAGCCCAGCGAGGACGAAACCGTGGCCATCCTCCGGCGGCTCAAGGCGGCGTACGAGGAGCACCACGGCATGGAGATCCAGGACGAGGCGCTCGTCGCCGCCGCCAAGCTCTCCGGCCGCTATATCCCAGGTAATGAACCATTATATAATTGACTATCCAAACAAACAAATAATGGCATGCGAAACTTCATCCCGAATTCAACGCTTGATTTTCTTTCTGTCTCAGCACGGCATTTCCCGGACAAGGCGATCGATCTTGTTGATGAGGCGTGCGCGACGGCGAGGCTGGTGATGGATCGCCGGAAGAAGCAAGCCACAGGCGACGGCGACAAGCCCTTGGCGCCCAAGGACGAAAACGTCGGACTGGACCATATAGCTCAGGTAATAAGATATATGATGAAGTACCCATCCATTTCCATCCGATTGAAATTTGCACTCCGGTGTCATATCAAACCATCTGAAATTCTCGGGAGCAGATCGTGAGCAAATGGACAGGAATCCCAGTGACCAGTCTCGGGACTGACGAGAGGAAGCGGCTACTGGAGCTGCCGAAGCGGCTGCACTGGCGCGTGATCGACCAGGACGAGGCGGTGAACGTCGTCGCCGAGGCCGTGGTGCGCTCGCGATCGGGCCTCGGGGAGCCAAACCAGCCGTCAGGATCCTTCCTCTTCCTCGGCCCCACCGGCGTCGGCAAGACGGAGCTCGCCAAGGCCCTCGCCGAGCAGCTCTTCGGCAATGAGAAGCTGCTCGTCCGCATCGACATGTCCGAATACATGGGCAGCAGCTCCGTCACTCGCCTCATCGGCGCATCTCCTGGGTATGTACGTGTTTTTTGTACAGCTTCTTTCTTTGGTACACTACACGCAATCTACGGTTACATATGGATGATCTGGCATCTGCGTTTGTAGGTCGTATGGGTACGAGAAGGGTGGGCAGCTGACGGAGCTGGTGCGGCAGCGCCCCTACAGTGTGGTCCTCCTGGATGAGGTGGAGAAGGCCGACGCCGCCGTGCTCAATGTCTTCCTCCAGATCCTCGACGACGGGCGCGTCACCGACGGGCACGGCCGCACCATCAACTTCACCAACACCATCATCATCATGACCTCCAACCTCGGGGCGCACCACCTCCTCGCCCGCGCAGCCACAAAGGACATGGAAGCCACCCGCAAGCGTGTGATCGCCGACGTGCGGAGGCACTTCCGCCCCGAGCTCATCAACCGGCTGAGCGAGATGGTGATCTTCCGCCCGCTCTCCGGCGAGCAGCTGCGGAGGGTGGCGAGGATGCAGCTCAAAGGCATTGCCGCGCGCCTCGCTGAGAAGGGCATCGGCCTCGACGTCACGGACGCGGCCCTCGACGTGATCCTCTCGCGGTCCACCGACCAGGTGCAGATGTACGGCGCGAGGCCGATCAAACGCTGCCTGCAGAAGAACGTCATGACCAGGATATCCAAGATGGTGGTGCGGGAGGAGGTGAACGACGACTGCTACGTGTCTGTCGACGCCGATGAGGAGAAGAAGGACCTGGTGTTTGCCGTGGACAAGCAGAGTTCCAACGAGAACGACGACCCGTCATCCTCTTCCACCAAGAAGAGGAAGAGGCCCCCGGCGAAGCATCTAGTCGTGATTGATGATGACGAAGACGAGTGAAGTGTTTTTCGTTTCAGCCAGACCTGTGTTTTTTGGTCATTGTGTTGCGTTTCTTATCTATGCACTTTAAAAGGCTACAGAATCAACCAATAATTTTGCTAGATACTCCCTCCGTTCTGAATTACTTGTCTTAGATTTGTCTAGGTACGGATGTATCTAGACTCATTTTAGTGCTAGATACATCCGTATCTAGACAAATCGAAGACAAGTAATTCCGAACGGAGGGAGTATAATTTTGTCATTTACAGTCAACTTGGATTGGGTTGTGGACTTGTGGTCTATATTTTGTTTTCATTATTTTGACGAAAAGACAGCTGCTGCTGATTTTGATCCTATTTAGCGCCTTAAGCACCAGTTCAGAAAACTTTGCTACCTGACGCACACCGCTCCTAACACTACATGACAATTAGGCCCGCCCATCGTAAGTTTTTTTCAGTGTTTTTTGGTAGTTTTTTCTTACGGTTTTTCCTGGCATGGTTTTTACTTTATTTTATTTTCTTTTGTTTTATTTTTCCTTTTTCTGTTTCCTTTTTATTTTTCTTTCTTTTAAAAATGCGCGAAATTTTTACAAATTCATTTCCTTTTGCAAATTAGGGATTTCTTTTATAAATTCTTGAAGTTTTTCAAGTCTGCTAACTTCTTTTCAAATTGTGAACATTTTACATTACAGTAAACTTTTTCAAATTACGAGCTTTTGAAAGTCGTCAACTTTTTCAAAATTCATGAACTTTTTGGAAATTGAATCATTTTTCAAATTTCAGATTTGTTCTTCATTTTCATGACCAATTTTAAAATCCATGAACCTTTTAAAATTTCGCTAATATTTGAAGTTAATGATTTGTTAAATAATTTATGAATTTTTATAAATTCATTATTTTTTCTCAAATTAAAGAATTTTAAAATCTGTGAAGTTTTTTTCAAATCTGTGAGCTTTCCACAAATTCGTGAACATTTTTTTAATTTTGTGATTTTTTTGAAATTCACGTATTTTTTCATTTTTCACAAGCTTTTTTTCAAATTCATGAACAATTACTAAAATTCATGAACTTTTTTCAAATTTACCAACCTTTCAAATTCATGATTTTTTTACAAATGAGGAACTTTTATTTTCGAACCAATGTCTTGGGTATCAAATGTTATGAGCTGCCTGGAGCACAACAATACAACCAGCAAAGTGGCAGAACAATTGCTTAAAAGCATATACAACTGGAGTTTGGCAAATCCGGACTCCTATACGTCTACGGGCGCATCTGGATGCGCCTATGGACATCGCCCGTCCGCATCTCAAATGCCCCATATTTAACCACAACCTCTACTCTTGAAACATAAAATCCATGCAAAGACATGCGCGTTGGTCATCACATGCTACTGGAGCTGCTAACGCGTCATCGACCAAGATGAGGCGGTGAACGTGGTTGCCAAGGCTGTGGTGCGCTCGCGATCGGGCCTCGAGGAGCCAAACCAGCCGTCAGGATCGTTCCTCTTCCTCGGCCCCACCGGCGTCGTCAAGACGAAGCTCGCCAAGGCCCTCGCCGAGCAGCTCTTCGGCAATGAGAAGCTGCTCGTCTGCATCGACATGTCCGAGTACATGGGTAGCAGCTCCGTCACTCGCCTCATCGGCGCATCTCCTGGGTACGTACATATTATATATAGCTTCTTTCTTTGGTATAGTACACGCAATCTACGGTTACATATGGATGATGGCGTCTGCGTTTGTTTGTAGGTCGTATGGGTATGAGATGGGCGGGCAGCTGACAGAGCTGGTGCGGCGGTGACCGTACAGTGTGGTCCTCCCGGATGAGGTGGAGAAGGCCGACGCCTCCATGCTCAACGTCTTCCTCCAGATCCTTGACGACGAGCGCGTTACCGATGGGCAGGGCCACACCGTCGATTTCACCAACACCATCATCATCATGACCTCCAACATCGGGGCGCACCACCTCGCCCGCGCAGCCAGTAAGGACATGGAAGCCACTGAAGGAAATATGCCCTAGAGACAATAATAAAGTTATTATTTATTTCCTTATTTCATGATAAATTTTTATTATTCATGCTAGAATTGTATTAACCGGAAACATAATACATGTGTGAATACATAGACAAAACAGAGTGTCACTACTATGCCTCTACTTGACTAGCTCGTTGATCAAAGATGGTTAAGTTTCCTAGCCATAGACATGAGTTGTCATTTGATAAACGGGATCCCATCATTAGGAGAATGATGTGATTGACTTGACCCATTCCGTTAGCTTAGCACTTGATCGTTTAGTATGTTGCTATTGCTTTCTTCATGACTTATACATGTTCCTATGACTATGAGATTATGCAACCCCCGTTTACCGAAGGAACACTTTGTGTGCTACCAAACGTCACAACATAACTGGGTGATTATAAAGGTGCTCTACAGGTGTCTCCGAAGGTACTTGTTGAGTTGGCATATTTCGAGATTAGGATTTGTCACTCCGATTGTCGGAGAGGTATCTCTGGGCCCTCTCGGTAATGCACATCACTATAAGCCTTGCAAGCAATGTGACTAATGAGTTAGTTACGGGATGATGCATTACGGAACGAGTAAAGAGACTTGCCGGTCACGAGATTGAACTAGGTATTGAGATACCGACGATCGAATCTCGGGCAAGTAACATACCGATGACAAAGGGAACAACGTATGTTGTTATGCGGTTTGACCGATAAAGATCTTCGTAGAATATGTGGGAGCCAATATGAGCATCCAGGTTCCGCTATTGTTTATTGACTGAAGATGTGTCTCGGTCATGTATACATAGTCCTCGAACCCGTAGGGTCCGCACGCTTAACGTTCGATGGCGATTTGTATTATGAATTTATGTGTTTTGATGTACCGAAGGTAGTTCGGAGTCCCGGATGAGATCGGGGACATGACGAGGAGTCTCGAAATGGTCGAGACGTAAAGATCAATATATTGTACGACTATATTCGAACATCGGAAAGGTTCCGAGTGGTTCAGGTATTTTTCAGAGTACCGAGGAGTTACGGGAATACGGGGGAAGAAGTATATGGGCCTTATTGGGCTTTAGGGGAGAGAGAGAGGCAGCCCCCCCCAAATGACTAGTCCGAATTGGACTAGGGGGAGGGGCGGCGCCCCCTCCTTCCTTCTCTTCCCTCTTCCCCTTCATTGTCTCCTACTCCTACTACTTGCAAGGAGAGGAATCCTACTCCCGGTGGGAGTAGGACTCCTCCAGGGCACGCCATAGGGGCCGACCCTCTCCCCCTCCTCCACTCCTTTATATACGTGGTCAGGGGGCACCCCATAGACACACAAGTTGATATGTTGATCTATTCCAGCCGTGTGCGGTGCTCCCCTCCACCATATTCCACCTCGGTCATATCGTAGTGGTGCTTAGGCGAAGTCCTGCGTCAGTAGCAACATCATCACCGCCATCACGCCGTCGTGCTGACGAAACTCTCCCGTGAAGCTCTGCTGGATCGGAGTTCACGGGACGTCATCGAGCTGAACGTGTGCTGAACTCAGAGGTGCCGTACATTCGGTACTTGGATCGGTCGGATCGTGAAGACGTACGACTACATCAACCGCGTTGTGCTAACGCTTCCGTTTTCGGTCTACGAGGGTACGTGGACAACACTCTCCCCTCTCATTGCTATGCATCACCATGATCCTGCGTGTGAGTAGGAATTTTTTGAAATTACTACATTCCCCAACAGTGGCATCCGAGCCTGGTTTTATACGTAGATGTTATATGCACGAGTAGAACACAAGTGAGTTGTGCGCGATACAAGTCATACTGCTTACCAGCATGTCATACTTTGGTTCGGCGGTATTGTTGGATGAAGCGGCCCGGACCGACATTACGCGTATGCTTACGCGAGACTGGTTCTACCGACGTGCTTTGCACACAGGTGGCTGGCGGGTGTCAGTTTCTCCAACTTTAGTTTAACCGAGTGTGGCTACGCCCGGTCCTTGAGAAGGTTAAAACAACACTAACTTGACGAACTATCGTTGTGGTTTTGATGCATAGGTAAGAACGGTTCTTGCTCAGCCCGTAGCAGCCACGTAAAACTTGCAACAACAAAGTAGAGGACGTCTAACTTGTTTTTGCAGGGCATGTTGTGATGTGATATGGTCAAGACGTGATGAGATATAAGTTGTTGTATGAGATGATCATGTTTTGTTGAAGTTATCGGCAACTGGCAGAAGCCTTATGGTTGTCTCTTTATTGCATAAGATGCAAGTGCCAAATAATTGCTTTACTTTATCGCTATGTGATAGCAATAGTTGCAAGAGCAATAGTTGGCGAGACAACCATGTGGCGACACATTGATATAGATCAAGATGATGGAGATCATGGTGTCATGCCGGTGACGATGGAGATCATGACGATGCTTTGGAGATGGACATCACAAGCACAAGATGATGATGGCCATATCATATCACTTATATTGATTGCATGTGATGTTTATCTTTTATGCATCTTATTTTGCTTTGATTGACGGTAGCATTATAAGATGATCTCTCACTAAATTTGAAGATAAAAATGTTCTCCCTGAGTATGCACCGTTGCGAAAGTTCTTCGTGCTGAGACACCACGTGATGATCGGGTGTGATAGGCTCTACGTTCAAATACAACGGGTGCAAAACAGTTGCACACGCGGAATACTCAGGTTAAACTTGACGAGCCTAGCATATAACGTATATGGCCTCGGAACACTGAGACCGAAAGGTCGAGCGTGAATCATATAATAGATATGATCAACACAGTGATGTTCACAATTAAAAACTACTCCATCTCATGTGATGATCGAACATGGTTTAGTTGATTTGGATCACGTGATCACTTAGATGATTAGAGGGATGTTTCTCTAAGTGGGAGTTCTTAAGTAATTTGATTAATTGAACTTTAATTTATCATGAACTTAGTCTTGGTAGTACTAGCATATCTATGTTGTAGATCAATAGCTCGCGTTTAGCTCCCCTATTTTATTTTTGATATGTTCCTAGAGAAAAATAAGTTGAAAGATGTTAGTAGCAATGATGCGGATTGGATCCGTGATCTGAGGATTATCCTCATTGTTGCACAGAAGAATTATGTCCTTGATGCACCGCTAGGTGACAAACCTATTGCAGGAGCAGATGCAGACGTTATGAATGTTTGGCTAGCTCAATATGATGACTACTTGATAGTTTAGTGCACCATGCTTAACGGCTTAGAATCGGGACTTCAAAGACATTTTGAACGTCATGGACCATATGAGATGTTCCGGGAGTTTAATTTAATATTTCAAGCAAATACCCGAGTTGAGAGATATGAAGTCTCCAACATGTTCTATAGCTAAAAGATGGAGGAGAATAGCTCAAGAAGTGAGCATGTGCTCAGATTGTCTGGGTACTACAATCGCTTGAATCAAGTGGGAGTTAATCTTCCAGATAAAATAGTGATTGACAGAATTCTCTAGTCACCATCACCAAGTTAGTAGAACTTCGTGATGGACTATAGTATGCAAGGGATGATGAAAACAATTCCCGAGCTTTTCATGATGATGAAATTGCTGAAGGTAGAAATCAAGAAAGAGCATCAAGTGTTGATGATTAAGAAGACCACTAGTTTCAAGAAAAGGGCAAAAGGAAAGAAAGGGTACTTCATGTAGAATGGCAAGCAAGTTGTCACTTACATGAAGAAGCCCAAAGCTAGACTAAAGCCTGAAACTGAGTGCTTCTACTGCAAAGGAAATGGTCACTGGAAGTGGAAATGCCCTGAATATTTGGTGGATAAGAAGGATGGCAAAGTGAATAAGGGTATATTTGATATACATGTTATTGTTGTTTACCTTACTAGTGTTTATAGTAGCCCCTGGGTATTTGATACTTGTTCAGTTGCTAAAAATTAGTAACTCGAAACAGGAGTTACAGAATAAACAGAGACTAGTTGAGGGTGAAGTGACGATGTGTGTTGGAAGTGGTTTCAAGATTGATATGATCATCATCGCACACTCCCTATACTTTTGGGATTAGTGTTAAACCTAAATAAATGTTATTTGGCTTTTTGCGTTGAGCATGAATATGATTTGATCATGTTTATTGCAATACGGTTATTCATTTAAAGTCAGAGAATAATTGTTGTTCTGTTTACATGAATAAAACCTTCGATGGTCATGCACCCAATGAAAATAGTTTGTTGGGTCTCGATCATAGTGATACACATATTCATAATATTGAAGCCAAAAGATGCAAAGTTAATAATGATAGTGCAACTTATTTGTGGCACTGCCATTTAGGTCATATTGGTATAAAGCACATGAAGAAACTCCATGCTGATGGGATTTTGGAATCACTTGATTATGAATCACTTGATGCTTGCGCACCATGCCTTATGGGCAAGATGACTAAAACTTCGTTCTCCAGAACAATGGAGCGAGCAACTGACTTATTGGAAATAATACATACTGATGTATGCAATCCGATGAGTGTTGAGGGTCGCAGCGGGTATCATTATTTTCTCACTCTCACAGATGATTTGAGCAGATATGGGTATATCTACTTAATGAAACATAAGTCTGAAACATTTGAAAAGTTCAAAGAATTTCAGAGTGAAGTGGAAAATCATCGTAACAAGAAAATAAAGTTTCTACGATCTGATTGTGGAGGAGAATATTTGAGTTACGAGTTTGGTCTTCATTTGAAACAATGCAGAGTAGTTTCGCAACTCACGCCACCTGGAACACCACTGCATAATGGTGTGTCTGAACATCGTAACCGTACTTTATTAGATATGGTGCGATCTATGATGTCTCTTACGATCTATCACTACCGTTTTGGGGTTATACATTAGGGACAGCTGCATTCATGTTAAAAAGGGGCACCATCTAAATTCGTTGAGACGACACCGTATGAACTATGGTTTAGCATGAAACCTAAGCTATCGTTTCTTAAAGTTTGGGGTTGCGATGCTTATATGAAAAAGGTTTCATCCTAATAAGCTCAAATCCAAATCGGAGAAATGTGTCTTCATAGGATACCCAAAGGAGACAGTTGGGTACACCTTCTATCACAGATCCGAATGCAAGACATTCGTTGCTGAGAATGGATCCTTTCTAGAGAAGGAGTTTCTCTCGAAAGAAGTGACTGGGAGGAATGTAGAACTTGATGAGGTAACTGTACCTGCTCCCTTATTGGAAAGTAGTTCATCACAGAAATTTGTTCCTGTGACTCCTACACCAATTAGTGAGGAAGCTAATGATGATGATCATGTAACTTCAGATCAAGTTACTACCGAACCTCGTAGGTAAACCAGAGTGAGATCCGCACCAGAGTGGTACTGTAATCCTATTCTGGAGGTCATGTTACTTGACCATGACGAACCTACGAACTATGATGAAGCGATGATGAGCCCAGATTCCGCAAAAATGGCTTGAGGCCATGAAATCTGAGATGAGATCCATGTATGAGAACAAAGTGTGGACTTTGGTTGACTTGCCCGATGATCGGCAAGCCGTAGAAAATAAATGGATCTTCAAGAGGAAGACGGACGCTGATAGTAGTGTTACTATCTACAAAGCTAGATTTGTCGAAAAAGGTTTTGACAAAGTTCAAGGTGTTGACTACGATGAGATTTTCTCACTCATAGTGATGCTTAAATCTGTCTGAATCATGTGAAAAAATTGCCATATCTTATGAAATCTGGCAAATGGATATCAAAAATACATTCCTTAATGGATTTCTTAAAGAAGAGTTGTATATGATGCAACCAGAAGGTTTTGTCGATCCTAAATATGCTAACAAAATATGCAAGCTCCAGCGATCCATCTATGGACTGGTGCAAGCATCTCAGAGTTGGAATATACGTTTTGATGAGTTGATCCAAGCATATAGTTTTATACATACTTGTGGTGAAGCCTGTATTTACAAGAAAGTGAGTGGGAGCACTACAACATTTCTGATAAATATATGTGAATAACATATTGTTGATCGGAAATAATGTAGAATTTTCTAGAAAGCATATATAAAGGAGTATTTGAAAGGAGTTTTTCAAAGAAAGACCTTGGTGAAGCTGCTTACATATTGAGCATCAAGATCTATAGAGATAGATCAAGATGCTTGATAATTTTTTTCAATGAGTACATACCTTGACAAGATTTTGATGTAGTTCAAAATGGAACAGTTAAAGAAAGAGTTCTTGCCTGTGTTACAAGGTGTGAAATTGAGTAAGACTCAAAACCCGACCACAGCAGAAGATAGAAAGAGGATGAAAGTCATTTCCTATGCCTCAGCCATAGGTTCTATAAAGTATGCCATGCTGTATACCAGATCTATTGTATACCCTACACTGAGTTTGGCAAGGGAGTACAATAGTGATCTAGGAGTAGATCACTGAACAACGGTCAAAATTATCCTTAGTGGAATAAGGATATGTTTCTCGATTATGGAGGTGACAAAAGGTTCATCGTAAAGGGTTACGTCGATGCAAGTTTTGACACTGATCCAGATGACTCTAAGTCTCAATCTGGATACATATTGATAGTGGGAGCAATTAGCTAAAGTAGCTCCGTGCAGAGCATTGTAGACATAGAAATTTGTAAAATACATACAGATCTGAATTTGGCAGACCTGTCGACTAAACTTCTCTCACAAGCAAAACATGATCACACCTTAGTACTCTTTGGGTGTTAATCACATGGTGATGTGAACTAGATTACTGACTCGGGTAAACCCTTTGAGTGTTGGTCACATGGCGATGTGAACTATGGGTGTTAATCACATGGTGATGTGAACTATTGGTGTTAAATCACATGACAATGTGAACTAGATTATTGACTCTAGTGCAAGTGGGAGACTGAAGGAAATATGCCCTAGAGGCAATAATAAAGTTATTATTTATTTCCTTATTTCATGATAAATGTTTATTATTCATGCTTGAATTGTATTAACCGGAAACATAATACATATGTGAATACATAGACAAAACAGAGTGTCACTACTATGCCTCTACTTGACTAGCTCGTCGATCAAAGATGGTTAAGTTTCCTAGCCATAGACATGAGTTGTCATTTGATAAACAGGATCACATCATTAGGAGAATGATGTGATTGACTTGACCCATTCCGTTAGCTTAGTACTTGATCGTTTAGTTTGTTGCTATTGCTTTCTTCATGACTTATACATGTTCCTATGACTATGAGATTATGCAACTCCCGTTTACCGGAGGAACACTTTGTGTGCTACCAAACATCACAACGTAACTGGGTGATTATAAAGATGCTCTACAGGTGTCTCCGAAGGTACTTGTTGAGTTGGCGTATTTCGAGATTAGGATTTGTCACTCCGATTGTCGGAGAGGTATCTCTAGGCCCTCTCGGTAATGCACATCACTATAAGCCTTGCAAGCAATGTGAATAATGAGTTAGTTACAGGATGATGCACTACGGGACGAGTAAAGAGACTTGCCGGTCATGAGATTGAACTAGGTATTGAGATACCGACAATCGAATCTCGGGCAAGTAACATACCAATGACAAAGGGAACAACGTATGTTGTTATGCGATTTGACCGATAAAGATCTTCGTAGAATATGTGGGTGCCAATACGAGCATCCAGGTTCCGCTATTGGTTATTGACCGGAGACGTGTCTCGGTCATGTCTACATAGTTCTCGAACCCGTAGGGTCCGCACGCTTAACGTTCAGTGATGATTTGTATTATGAGTTTATGTGTTTTGATGTACCGAAGGTAGTTTGGAGTCCGGGATGAGATCGGGGACATGACGAGGAGTCTCGAAATGGTCTAGACGTAAAGATTGATATATTGGACGACTATATTCAGACATCGGAAAGGTTCCGAGTGGTTCGAATATTTTTCGGAGTACCGGGGAGTTACGGGAATACGAGGGAAGAAGTATATGGGCCTTATTGGGCTTTAGGGGAGAGAGAGAGAGAGGCAGGCCGCACGCCCTCCCAATGACTAGTCCGAATTGGACTAGGGGGAGGGGCGGCGCCCCCTCCTTCCTTGTCTTCCCTCTTCCCCTTCATTGTCTCCTACTCCTACTACTTGGAAGGAGAGGAATCCTACTCCCGGTGGGAGTAGGACTCCTCCAGGGCGCGCCATAGGGGCCGGTCTTCTCCTCCTCCTCCACTCCTTTATATACGTGGCCAGGGGGCACCCCATAGACACACAAGTTGATCTGTTGATCTATTCCAGCCGTGTGCGGTGCCCTCCTCCACCATATTCCACCTCGGTCATATCGTAGCGGTACTTAGGCGAAGCCCTGCGTCATCATCGTCATCACGCCGTCGTGCTGACGAAACTCTCCCGTGAAGCTCTGCTGGATCGGAGTTCGTGGGACGTCATCGAGCTGAACATGTGCTGAACTCAGAGGTGTCGTACGTTCGGTGCTTGGATCAGTCAGATCGTGAAGACGTACGACTACATCAACCGTGTTGAGCTAACACTTCCGCTTTCGGTCTACGAGGGTACGTGGACAACACTCTCCCCTCTCGTTGCTATGCATCACCATGATCTTGCGTGTGAGTAGGATTTTTTTTTGAAGTTACTACGTTCCCCAACAGCCACCCGCAAGCGCGTGATCACCGACGTGCAGAGGCACTTCCGCCCCGAGCTCATCAACCGGCTGAGCGAGACGGTGCTCTTCCGCCCGCTCTCCGGCGAGCAGCTGCAGAGGGTGGCGAGGATGCGGCTCAAAGGCATCGCAGCGCGCCTCGCCTAGAAGGGCATCGGCCTCGACATCACGGACACGGCCCTCGACATGATCCTCTCGCGGTCCAGCGACCAGGTGCAGATGTACGGCATGAGGCTAGTCAAATGCTGCCCGCAGAAGAACGTCATGACCTATCTAAGATGGTGGTGCAGGTGGAGGTGGACAACGACTGCTACGTGTCCGACGGCGTCGATGAGGAGAAGAAGGACCTGGTGTTTGCCGTGGACAAGCAAAGTTCCAAGGAGAACGACGGCCCGTCGTCCTCTTCGACCAAGAAAATAAAGAGGCCCCCGGCGAAGCATCTGGTCGTGATTGATGATGACAAAGACGAGTGAAGTACTTTCCATTTCGGGCAGAACATATGTTAGCGAAAGCATAGCTAGCCAACACATATCCCTTTTCCCCATACACAATGGTAGAAAGTACCCTTACTTCCCCGTTGGCCAAAACACACCCGCACGTCCTGTCATGCATAAGAGGGGTGAAGGTGCATGAGTGGGTCCAATATTCTTATGCTTTGAGTTGTGAGGAAGGCCATAGCTGGGTGGAAATAAGTGTTCATGCCCCAAGGTTTTAAGAAGGATAGAGGGTTATTTTTTGTAATTCAGTCTTTTAGTTCCTACTGTAGGTCTAGGTGGTCACAGGTTTAAAGGTCTTAAATAAGTGTGAGTGATGGTTGTTTTAGTATCAGTGGTATGGTAACTGGCGGTTCAAGTGGTTT
Organism: Triticum aestivum; assembly: GCF_018294505.1. NCBI lineage: Eukaryota > Viridiplantae > Streptophyta > Magnoliopsida > Poales > Poaceae > Triticum > Triticum aestivum. Next base: position 533,216,816 of record NC_057803.1, read on the forward strand.
ACAAAAGATGGCTGGATGTTCCTTTTGCCATGTGGTACATGATGACGAGGAGATCACCAAGGCGCGTGGACTCTCCTTAGGGGTGGAAAGTGGTAGCGGATAATTCAAAATATCCGATATTCATATTTGAGAAAATGCCTATTCGTATCCGAAACATCCGCATCCGAACCAAAATGAAAATGGAAATTATCCGTATCCGAATTTATTAAACAAATACAAATAAAATATGGTAGGAGATTTTGACACAAATATGGATATGGAAGTGGATATATCCGTATCCGAATAAGATTATGGGAGGTATTTTTATAAATTCTAGGCCCAATATTCCAATTATCCAACATAAAAGCCAAATAAGTTGTCAAATTTTACTCTTTATATGATTAAACTTATAAATTATTATACATTACAATAGTACTTATTCATAAACCTATTTATCATTGACTTATTGTATGTCACAAGTTGATTATTTTAGGTCACATAGCTATCGACTATAATTTACTTAAGCAATATGTTGATATTATTCGTATCCGTTCCGAATCAAGAAAATATCCGGTACGTATCCGTATTCGAATAATATTCGAACCGCATCCGGATCCGAGAACATCCGTATTTGGATTTGTATTCATTTTGAAAATAAGAAAATGGAAATGGTAAGAGCACTGTCCGATCCGTTTCCACCCTAACTATCCTCCTCCTGGCCTGGCCAGGCAGCCGTGCTCATCTCTGTTGTCGTATCTCCGCTCGTCTTCGTTACCCTCCGCAAATGACATATCTTTCTCTATAGGAATTGACATGCATGTCATCTCACTTCCTATGATTTTTCTATTCCTATAAAATTTCTATCATATGAACCAAAGAGGTGTCAGCACATCTACGGAATGAGGAGATACGCCGAACAGAATAGCCAGGATTTCGGACAGTGGCAGCCACACAGGTGCATAGCAGCAGCAGAGAATGGAAGGAGGAGCAGAGCGGGCGAAATCACTGTTCTGACCTTGTCAGCGTTTATAGTCACAAACTGAACTCGACGAGAAAGTATTTCGCGATTTGACCCTTTTAGAAACGCCAGGGTCCGCGGCGTTTCCACCCAACATAAAAACGCCGAGCAAGCTAGCGTTTCTGCCCTGGCCCACTGCCAGGCCGAGGACGCGTTGGCTGCTGACGTGGCAGGTTGGAAACGCCGACCCAGCTAGCGTTTCTGGAAACGCCATAATCAGTGGCGTTTCTGGTGCAGATATTTTAGGTGGCCGTGGGGCTTTCACCCACCACTCACCACTCACTCTCTTCTCCCCCATTGGCCTATCCCGAGCTCTTGCCCTTTTCCCCCTTTGTGTCCCTCACTTAGCCCCTCACAAATCCTTGCAAATCGATTGGGTTGGTCTGTGGATCCGGTGTCATTTCCGTTCGTTGAGGTAACCTCCTTCATCTCACAAATTTTATTGGTTGGATTTGTCCATTTGGATTGATTTGTTCTTGTTGTTCCTAACCCTAGTTTTGAGCATGGATATATAATGTGATGTTTTGAGTATTGTTGTTCCAATAGTGTTGCATTTTGATGTTGTTGAGCATACCTTATTGTGGGTTATGGCTAATGTTAAGATTTAGGGTTAGGGTTATGGCCAATGTTAAGATTTAGGGTTAGGGTTAGGTGTTTTGTTAGCAATGTGGTATATTTAGCATTGTACATTTCTTATACTTATGTTACCATTTTTTTAGATGGACAAGATTGTGAATATTCACTATGTTGACAAAGAGGCATTTATGAGTGTGGATATTGTTGACAAGTATGAGGAAGTGTTGATATTTCTTGAGACCCCTAGTTATGAAGAGGTTGTGGAAGAAACACGGATACGATTAAAGTGGGTGGATGCAAGTGATCAAGTTGAATTAGTAGGAATATATGATGTTGGGTCGGCACACAAGTGTCGAATGAAGACAATGCCTATCAAGTCCAATTTGCATTGGGCTGCATATAAGGAGGTTGTTGCATCCTCAGAAGTCAAGTCACTCGAAGTCTTTGCAAGTAAGGTGGTCAAGGCTCCTCTCTTTCATGTTGACTTGAACCAAACCTTAGTAGATGATGTGAACCCGGTTAGTAGTGTGCCGCCTATTGTTGAGTATAAAGTTGAAGCGGAAGCCAATGAGTATGCCCAATATGAGTTCGGAGGTAGTGCACCGATGAAAGATGATGGCGATGACTCCGACGAAGAGTATGAGAGGCACCACAACATTGTTGGTGATGTAGAGGCTGAAGTAAGGCATCAGGACATGGATCCTGACATTATCTATCAGCGTCCTTGTGTGGATGACTCGGATGATGAAGGCTCGGTGAATGAGTTGGACGAGGATGGCTTGACTGCGAAAGAAGCAGAGTGGTACACAAAAATCACCGGTAGGGATCACAAAGTTCCCTTGTTTTGTGATGTTAGCCTTGCAGATAAGGCTATAGTAGACGGTGGCATGAGCAAGACAATTGAGGCTAGACAGTTCCCAAGTAGTACACCTGACGTGATTTCGATGTCATACGTGAGGAAAGGTTTGATGTTCGAGCACATGCTAGAATTCAGGATGTGGTTGTGTGAGTATGCTGTCAAACACCACAGGCCTTTCATAGTTGTTCACTCGGACTGCAACAAGCGATACACCGTGAAATGTGAGGTAGAAAGATGCAAATGGAAAGTCAATGGAAGACTCATGAAAGATGGTTGGTGGAAGATAACTAGTTGCAAAGCCACTCACCAATGCACACCGCCGACCGTAGAAGCACGGAAGACACACCGTCAACTAACATCAGAATTCATTGGTTATAAATACCAGAAACATATAGCCAAGGATCCAACCATTAAAGTGAAGTTGTTGATGAGTTGGATTGAAGATAAATTCGGATATAAGGTCAAGTACGGAAAGACATGGAAGGCCAAGCAAGTCGCTCTCAGAATGTTGTATGGTGGATGGGAAGAGGCTTACAACATGCTACCCAGGTTGCTGGGAGCGATGTCGTACAGAAACCCAGGAATGTACCACTATGTCCAAGATATTGAAGGAGTGTTCCGTCGTGCCTTTTGGACGTTTGGCCCATGCATTGCAGCTTTTGAGCATTGTCGACCGGTTTTGTCTATAGATGGGACATTCTTGACAGGGAAATACAAGGGCACACTCATGATAGCAATGGCACATGATGCTAACGATCAGGTGTTGCCTGTGGCATTTGCTTTGGTCTCCGTGGAGAACCAAGACAACTAGGAATGGTTCATGAGACTTGTTAGGAGCACAGTCATTCCTCCGAATAGGGAGGTATGCATCATATCCGATCAGCACCAAGGCATATTGAAGGCCGTGGATATTCATATTCCAGGTCATGCGAGGCTTCACCACCGATGGTGTATGAGGCACTTCGTTGCAAACTTTTACAGGGCTTGTAAGAACAAGGATCTTTGCAAGGATCTTAACTCCGCATGTGTAGCCTTCTCCGTTAAGTCATTCACAACACGCTTGAACAAAATCTATGAGAAGGCAAACGAAGGTGGGAAAGATTTCTTAGAAAGGAATATTGATGAGAGACACAAGTGGTCACGGGCATGTGACGAAGGAGGCATGAGATATGGTGACATGACAAGCAATCTAGTTGAGTGCTTCAACTTTGTCTTGAAGGGTGCACGTCAGTTGCCGGTGACGGCAATAGCGGAATATACCTTTTACAAGCTGAATGAGTATTTTTTGAAGCACTCCGACGAAATCGACAAGTTGATTGCTGATAGTGAGAAGCCTCCCAATGAAATTTATCCGAAGAAGGTTGCCGAGTGGTTGGAGTTTCAGAGAGACAAGTCAGCCATCTAGCGAGTCACTTGTTATACCAAGTGAATGAGCCAGGTGGGACAACTAGAGATGGACAATCATATGGTGCTCGCTCATTTACGGTGGCTCTTAGGACAAGACATTGCACTTGTGAGCGGCCTAGTAAGTACCACTGGCCATGCTCGCACATGATGTCGGTGGCCCGCATCAGGAATGTGGATATCTCCGATGGAGTAGTTGTGAGGTTGCATGAATTCAATTTGCAAACTCATAAGTTAACATGGGCGTCTAGATTCCACCCTTTTCTGGACGCATCGCAGTGGCCAGAGTATCACGGTCCTAATATTAGGCCCGATCCGGAGATGATGGTACAACCCAAGGGTAGAAGGAGAACAAAGCGATACAGGAATGATATGGATGACCTCATGAGCACCAGAGAATTTGGTAGTGGACATTTCATGGAGCCACGTGATAGGAACCAATACGGTGGTTGCAATGAAACGACACACAACAAAAGGACTTGCAAAACAAACAAAACTTCAAAAGGGCACAATGCTTCTTCAAGTGGTGGCCGAGGTTCCGGTGATGGCCTTGGTGGTGGCCGAGGTTCCGGTGGTGGCCGAGGTTCCGGTGATGGACTTGGTGGTGGCCGAGGTTCCGGTGGTGGCCTTAGTGGTGGCCGAGGTTCCGGTGGTGGCCTTGGTGGTGGACGAGGTTCCGGTAGTGGCCTTGGTGGTGGCCGAGGTTCCGGTGGCCGAGGTTCCGGTGGTGGCCGAGGATCCAGGGGTGGTCGTGGTCGAGGACGAATTACCGGTGATGGTGCTCGTGGTAGGGGTAGAGGTTCGGGTGGTGGTAGAGGAGGTTTCATGGGTAGAGGCCGTGGTAATGCTAGAGGAATGTTTGGATACCTAGATGGACCATTTCCGTACGTGGCTACATTTCATAATTATTTTCATGTCTCCCAATATTACTTTCATGTTGTTTTTTTCCTTACTAACTAATGTCTTGCAATTTTTCATAGGTATGGCGGCTTCTCAACCCAACAAGGCAACAATGAAGGGGCTTGAGGATGGCGAAGGTGAGATGGCGGGATGGTGGGAGAAGGCTGCGAAGAAGCTTAGAGAGGAGGATGCAGCCAAGCTAAAGAAGAAGAAGGAAGAGGAACTTGAGAAGAAGAGGGAAAAATTAGAGAGAGCGAGAAATGCGATGTATGCTAGGGAGCAAGCGTTGGTGAGGAAATGTGAGGAGGCACAGAAAAAGCGTCAAAAGGATTTTGTAGAAAAAACCTTGAAGCTTTGGGGAATTGCAGATGAAAAAAGAGAGAGGAAGAATCAGATATTCATGGAGAGGGTGGTCAAGGAGGCTCACCTCATAAGGAAAAGGGAGGAGGAAGAAGAAGAAGAAGAGAGGAAGAAGAAGAAGGGAAAGGGGCCTTGCTCTACACAATAGAGCAATGATGTGAACTGTGCCATGCTTTGGACCTTCGTGTGCATTTCATCTTGAACCTTCTTGTTGCCTAGACTCCTTTATGTGGTGAACTATGTGTACTCTAAATTGCTTTGGACTCCTCTATGTGTACTCCTTTATGTGGACTCCTTTATGTGTTGAACTATGTGAAGTCACAATTGCTTTGGACTTCTCTATGTATACTCCTTTATGTGATGTCACAATTGCTTTGGACTCCTCTATGTTTACTCCACAAAAGGCTTTGGAGTTTGTTTTGACACCCTGTTATGACAGCAACGCCAAACAAATGAGCGTTTCTATGTACACCCGAAACGCCAACTACCCTAGCGTTTCCACCCTACAACGAAACGCTCTGCCTGGCTTGGCGTTTCTGAAAGACATAGGCTGGCCGGGGCATGTTCACTAAACGTTGCCGCTCACCCCAGAAACGCCAATGTCCTTGGCGTTTCCACCCTACAACAAAACGCCCTCCGTAGGTTGGCGTTTCTTTAAGACAGAGGATGGCTGGGACATGTTCACTAAACGTTGCCGCTCATCCCAGAAACGCCAATGTCCTTGGCGTTTCCACCCTACAACAAAACACCCTCCGTGGGTTGGCGTTTCTTTAAGACAGAGGCTGGTTGGGCCATGTTCATGAAACGTTGCCGCTCACACCTGAAACGCCATTGTCCTTGGCGTTTCCAAGCCACAGTTAAACGCCATTGTCCTTGGCGTTTCTTCCCTGTTATGCAGAACACAGCAAACCCGGTTGCCCATGTCCATTCCATCACAGATAGCAAAGATACGACAACAGTTTTCACAATATAATGCCAAGTACAGCAACAGTATAGCAATGAGACATATTTTTCGGCAACGAACTTAACATGATCCAGCTTACATAATAATTACCAAGTCTTGCTAACATAGAACTAAGAAGTCCATCAGACATAAAACATAAGAAGTTCATCACATATAAAACTAACAAGTTTGCTCCATCTGAAACACTCACTACATTTCTAGTTCACGACATATAGAACTAACAAGTTCGCATTAGTCATCACTTCACTTCTTACCTCTTTTTGCAGCCATCTTCCCCCTGTTGACGTAGCCCTCTGGAGTGTTCTGCCATCCAGGACGTTAGATGGTTCTTGAGCTAACTCAGCGTGCTTCTTCAGAAGGCTGAGAAGGTTGAGTTGGCGGTGGAGCATCTTCCATCTGCGAAGCCGCAAGCTCCACATAGTCCGGATCCGCATCATAGCCTGTCTCCTCCTCTTCATCTTCCTGTTCATCAATCCGTGCTCGGCTCGAAGAAGCACCTGCTCGGCTGGAAGATGGACGAGCGGAAGAAGCGCGTGCTTGGCTCGAAGATGGACGAGCGGAAGACAGCACATCCATTCTATACTGATCACGTGCACGCACATCCGTGGATGAACCGCCATGGCAAGAAAGTAAAGCGGCTAGTGTTCGGCAACGATTCACAACCTTTTGCAGAGGCAAAGACATTGACATGTAAATATGCAAAAATAGTTCACATGACACATGTTCATATTAAGAGGGCCTCTAACCTGTAGAGTACTCCTAACGAGAACGTCTGTTTCTCTACCAGGTGCGCGGCCAAGCACCACATTACTATTATTGATACATCTCCATAGCTCCGTGCCCTGAATAAAACTTAAGTGACACACCACTCATGAAGAAATGTCACATGTTCAAAAAAGAGACAAAAAGACATACCACTCGTCATGCAGAGGGCCATAATCTAGGTGCGCTTCAATGGTCTCCCTAATAGAGTTGTTGAATGCACCATCGGCAACCTCACTTGGCATTACTTCCAAGCAATCGGCACGAGTCCAATAACTCTGTACTCTTTGCGAAGCCACTCCAAATGCCTTAAATATGCCCCCTCGTCGTTGTCAGGTGTGTGATCATCTTCAACTCGGGCATTCCTCTGAGCATTCCACATGTCTACCCACATAAGATGGTGATCCTCCCAATTAATGACATTCTTGTTGTGTTGCCGGCTCGTCCTACAAAGCATGAGAAGTATCGGCATCATTTTCATTTTTCCGTGGTTACACATTGATCAACATATGATACAAGAAACTCTCACCTATGTAGCACCACACTTGTCTCAACATACTCCGGCGGGGTGCGTTGTTGTACTCCAAATTGCTTCGAAACACGATGTGGAAGATGCCACTCCACCGCAAAAAAACATATCATGGGGCAACGCACACGCCAAAGATGTTGGTCACGAAGGCACATATTGCTCAAAGGGAACTGCCTAAGTACCATGTACGGCCTCCAATTAACCTACATCACAACATGTCACTAGCTCATGCACAACAACAAAAATCTGTAATGATGGCAAGAGATTTGATAATTACCTGGTTGTAAGTAAGCATGTCAAGCTCGCTTATGTATGCCTTATACCGCCCCATGGCGGCGATACTCGACACTTGGATATTAGCCCAAGTGTATGCGATAGTGGGATATCGCTCCTCATCCCCGTCAAAAGGCCACTCCCAAGGTTCTTTCGGAGCAATGGGGAAGTTACGGCCCACAGGGATATGCTCCCACATCCAAATCTATAGGGCCCAAACAAAACCACCAAGACAAGATTTCGGCTTACTCCTCATACATGCTTCGTCCAACTGCACATTTATACACACATTAAACAATCACAGGAAAAAATTTCTTTCATATAATGAGAATGCATCAAATTATCATTACCTGACGGTACAAGAAGGCTAGTGCCGCTGACCCCCAACTCCACTTGACATCCCAGTTACGAAGAGGGTCCAAGAACATCCACGAGGCTGTGTCTCCCGTGCCGTCAGGAAACACCACTTGGGTCAAAAGATTCCATAAGTAAGCTCTGGCGTACCTCTCCACAACAGCCGGACTGGCATTCTCTGGGCACTCGTAAAAATGTTCTTGTAGCCACGAGAACAAAACACCAGATGGCCTAGGATCCTTCTGTAGGGGAACGTAGTAATTTCAAAAAATTCCTACGCACACGCAAGATCATGGTGATGCATAGCAACGAGAGGGGAGAGTGTTGTCTATGTACCCTCGTAGACCGAAGCGGAAGCATTGACGCAACATAGAGGAAGTAGTCGTACGTCTTCCCGGTCCAACCGATCCAAGCACCGTTACTCTGGCACCTCCGAGTTCTTGGCACACGTTCAGCTCGATGACGCCCTCCGGGCTCCGATCCAGCAAAGCTCCGGGGAGGAGTTCCGTCAGCACGACGGCGTGGTGACGATCTTGATGTTCAACTGTCGCAGGGCTTCGCCTAAGCACCGCTACAATATGACTGAGGTGTAATATCGTGGAGGGGGGCACCACACACGGCTAAGGAACAATCACGAAGATCAACTTGTGTGTCTATGGGGTGCCCCTGCCCCCGTATATAAAGGAGTGGAGGAGGGGAGGGCCGGCCCTCTCTATGGCGCGCCCTAGGGGAGTCCTACTCCTACCGGGAGTAGGATTCCCCCTTTCCTAGTCCAACTAGGAGTCCTTCCAAGTATTAGGAGTAGGAGACAAGGAAGGGGAAGGGAGAAGGGAAGGAAGAAGGGGGCGCAGCCCCTCCCCTTAGTCCAATTCGGACTAGGCCTTGGGGGGCGCGCAGCCTGCCCTAGGCAGCCCCTCTCTCTTTCCCGTATGGCCCAATAAGGCCCAATACTTCTCCCGGCGAATTCCCGTAACTCTCCGGTACTCCGAAAAATACCCGAATCACTCGGAACCTTTCCGAAATCCGAATATAGTCGTCCAATATATCGATCTTTACGTCTCGACCGTTTCGAGACTCCTCGTCATGTACCCGATCTCATCCGGGACTCTGAACTCCTTCGGTACATCAAAACTCATAAACTCATAATATAACTGTCATCGAAACCTTAAGCGTGCGGACCCTACGGTTCGAGAACAATGTAGACATGACCGAGACACGTCTCCAGTCAATAACCAATAGCGGGACCTGGATGCCCATATTGGCTCCTACATATTCTACGAAGATCTTTATCGGTCAGACCGCATAACAACATACGTTGTTCCCTATGTCATTGGTATGTTACTTGCCTGAGATTCGATCGTCGGTATCCAATACCTAGTTCAATCTCGTTACCGGCAAGTCTCTTTATTCGTTCTGTAATACATCTCCCGCAACTAACGCATTAGTTGCAATGCTTGCAAGGCTTAAGTGATGTGCATTACCGAGAGGGCCCAGAGATACCTCTCCGACAATCGGAGTGACAAATCCTAATCTCGAAATACGCCAACCCAACATGTACCTTTGGAGACACCTGTAGAGCTCCTTTATAATCACCCAGTTACTTGTGACGTTTGGTAGCACACAAAGTGTTCCTCCGGCAAACGGGAGTTGCATAATCTCATAGTCATAGGAACATGTATAAGTCATGAAGAAAGCAATAGCAACATACTAAACGATCGGGTGCTAAGCTAATGGAATGGGTCATGTCAATCAGATCATTCATCTAATGATGTGATCCCGTTAATCAAGTAACAACTCTTTGTCCATGGTTAGGAAACATAACCATCTTTGATTAACGAGCTAGTCAAGTAGAGGCATACTAGTGACACTCTGTTTGTCTATGTATTCACACATGTATTATGTTTCCGGTTAATACAATTCTAGCATGAATAATAAATATTTATCATGAAATAAGGAAATAAATAATAACTTTATTATTGCCTCTAGGGCATATTTCCTTCAGTCTCCCACTTGCACTAGAGTCAATAATCTAGTTCACATCACTATGTGATTAACACCAATAGTTCACATCTTTATGTGATTGGTTCACATCTCCATGTGAGTAACACCCAAAGGGTTACTAGATTCAATAATCTAGTTCACATCGCTATGTGATTAACACCCAAAGAGTGATCATTTTTTGCTTGTGAGAGAAATTTAGTCAATGGGCCTGCCAAATTCAGATCCGTATGTATTTTGCAAAACTCTATGTCTATAATGCTCTGGACGGAGCTACTCTAGCTAATTGCTCCCACTTTCAATATGTATCTAGATTGAGACTTAGAATCATCTGGATCAGTGTCAAAAACTTGCATCGACGTAACCCTTTATGATGAACCTTTTTGTCACGTCCATAATCGAGAAACATATCCTTATTTCACTAAGGATAATTCTGACCGCTGTCCAGTGATCTACTCCTAGATCACTATTGTACTCCCTTGCCAAATCAGTGCAGGGTATACAATAGATCTGGTACACAGCATGGCATACTTTATAGAACCTATGGCCAAGGCATAGGAAATGACTTTCATTCTCTTTCTATCTTCTGCCGTGGTCGGGCTTTGAGTCTTACTCAACTTCACATCTTGTAATACAGGCAAGAACTCTTTATTTGACTGCTCCATTTTGAACTACTTCAAAATCTTGTCAAGGTATGTACTCATTGAAAAAACTTATCAAGCGTCTTGATCTATCTCTATAGATCTTGAAGCTCAATATGTAAGCAGCTTCACCGAAGTCTTTCTTTGAAAAACTCCTTTCAAACACTCTTTATGCTTTACAAAATAATTCTACATTATTTCCGATCAACAATATGTCATTCACATATACTTATCAGAAATGTTGTAGTACTCCCACTCACTTTCTTGTAAATACAGGCTTCACCGCAAGTCTGTATAAAATTATATGCTTTGATCAACTCATCAAAGCGTATATTCCAACTTCGAGATGCTTGCACCAGTCCACAGATGGATCGCTGGAGCTTGCACATTTTGTTAGCACCTTTCGGATTGACAAAACCTTCTGGTTGCATCATATACAACTCTCTTTAATAAATCCATTAAGGAATGCATTTTTGTTTATCCATTTGCCAGATTTCATAAAATGCGGCAATTACTAACATGATTCGGACAAACTCAAGTATAGATACGAGTGAGAAACTCTCATCGTAGTCAACACCTTGAATTGTCGAAAACCTTTTGCGACAATTCTAGCTTTGTAGATAGTAACACTACTATCAGCGTCCGTCTTCCTCTTGAAGATCCATTTATTCTCAATTGCTTGCCGATCATCGGGCAAGTCAACCAAAGTCCAAACTTTGTTCTCATACATGGATCATATCTCAGATTTCATGGCCTCAAACCATTTCGCGGAATCTGGGCTCATCATCGCTTCCTCATAGTTCGCAAGTTCGTCATGGTCTAGTAACATGACTTCCAGAACAGGATTACCGTACCACTCTGGTGCGGATCTCACTCTGGTTTACCTACGAGATTCGGTAGTAACTTGATCTGAAGTTACATGATCATCATCATTAGCTTCCTCACTAATTGGTGTAGTAGTCACAAGAACAGATTTTTGTGATGAACTACTTTCCAATAAGTGAGAAGGTACAATTACCTTATCAAGTTTTCTACTTTCCTCCCACTCACTTCTTTCGAGAGAAAATCCTTCTCTGGAAAGGATCCATTCTTAGCAACGAATGTCTTGCCTTCGGATTTGTGATAGAAGATGTACCCAACAGTTTCCTTTGGGTATCCTATGAAGACATATTTCTCCGATTTGGTTTTGAGCTTATCAGGATGAAACCTTTTCATATAAGCATCACAATCCCAAACTTTAAGAAACGACAACTTTGGTTTCTTGCCAAACCACAGTTCATATTGTGTCGTCTCAACGGACTTAGATGGTGCCCTTTTAAACGTGAATGCAGCTGTCTTTAATGCATAATCCCAAAATGATATTGGTAAATCGGTAAGAAACATCATAGATTGTACTATATCTAATAAAGTACGGTTATGACGCTCGGATACACCATTACACTGTGGTGTTTCAGGTGGCGTGAGTAGTGAAACTATTTCACATTGTTTTTAACTGAAGGCCAAACTCGTAACTCAAATATTTTTCTTCTGTGATCATATCGTAGAAACTTTTATTTTTGTTACGATGATTCTCCACTTTACTCTGAAATTCTTTGAACTTTTCAAATGTTTCAGACTTGTGTTTCATCAAGTAGATATACTCATATCTGCTCAAATCATCTGTGAAGGTCAGAAAATAATAATACTTATCGCGAGCTTTAATATTCATCAGACCACATACATCAGTATGTATGATTTCCAACAAATCTGTTGCTCGCTCCATTGTTCTGGAGAATGGAGTCTTTAGTCATCTTACCCATAAGGCATGGTTCGCAAGCACCAAGTGATTCATAATCAAATGATTCCAAAATCCCATCAGCATGGAGTTTCTTCATGCGCTTTACACCAATATGACCTAAACGACAGTGCCACAAATAAGTTGCACTATCATTATTAACTTTGCATCTTTTAGTTTCAATATTATGGATATGTGTATCACTACGATCGAGATCCAATGAACCATTTTCATTGGGTGTGTAATAATATAAGGTTTTATTCATGTAAGTAGAACAACAATTTATTCTCTTACTTAAATGAATAACCGTACTGCAATAAACATGATTAAATCATATTCATGCTCAACACCAAATAACACTTATTTAGATTCCACACTAATCCCAAAAGTATAGGGAGTGTGCGATGATGATCATATCAATCTTGGAACCACTTCCAACACACATCGTCACTTCACCCTTAACTAGTCTCTGTTTATTCTGCAACTCCCATTTCGAGTTACTAATCATAGCAACTGAACTAGTATCAAATGCCGAGGGGTTGCTATAAACACTAGTAAAGTACACATCAATAACACATATATCCAATATACCTTTGTTTACCTTGCCATCCTTCTTATTCGCCAAATACTTGGGGCAGTTCCACTTTTAGTGACCAGTCCCTTGCAGTAGAAGCACTTAGTCTCAGGCTTAGGATCAGACTTGGGCTTTTTCACTTGAGCAGCAACTTGCTTGCCGTTCTTCTTGAAATTCCCCTTCTTCCCTTTGCCCTTTTCTTGAAACTAGTGGTCTTGTCAACCATCAACACTTGATGTTTTTCTTGATTTCTACCTTCGTTGATTTCAGCATCACGAAGAGCTTGGGAGTTGTTTCCGTTATCCCTAGCATATTATAATTCATCACGAAGTTCTACTAACTTGGTGATGGTGACTAGAGAATTCTGTGAATCACTATTTTATCTGGAAGATTAACTCCCACTTGATTCAAGCAATTGTAGTACCCAGACAATCTGAGCACATGCTCACTAGTTGAGCGATTCTCCTCCATCTTTTAGCTATAGAACTTGTTGGAAACTTCATATCTCTCAACTTGGGTATTTGCTTGAAATATTAACTTCAACTCCTGGAACATCTCATATGGTCCATGACGTTCAAAACGTCTTTGAAGTCCCGATTCTAAGCCATTAAGCATGGTGCACTAAACTATCAAGTAGTCATCATATTGAGCTAGCCAAACGTTCATAATGTCTGCATCTGCTCCTGCAATAGGTCTGTCACCTAGCGGTGCATCAAGGACATAATTCTTCTGTGCAGCAATGAGGATAAACCTCAGATCACGGATCCAATCCGCATCATTGCTACTAACATCTTTCAACACAATTTTCTCTAGGAACATATCAAAAAACATAGGGAAGCAACAACGCGAGCTATTGATCTACAACATAATTTGGAAAATACTACCAGGACTAAGTTCATGATAAACTTAAGTTTAATTAATCATATTACTTAAGAACTCCCACTTAGATAGACATCCTTCTAATCCTCTAAGTGATCACGTGATCCAAATCAACTAAACCATGTCCGATCATCACGTGAGATGGAGCAGTTTCATTGGTGAACATCACTATGTTGATCATATCTACTATATGATTCACGCTCGACCTTTCGGTCTCCGTGTTCCGTGGCCATATCTGTATATGCTTGGCTCGTCAAGTATAACCTAAGTATTCCGCGTGTGCAACTGTTTTGCACCCGTTGTATTTGAACGTAGAGCCTATCACACCCGATCATCACGTGGTGTCTCAACACGAAGAACTTTCGCAATGGTGCATACTCAGGGAGAACACTTCTTGATAATTAGTGAGAGATCATCTTAAAATGCTACCGTCAAACTAAGCAAAATAAGATGTATAAAAGATAAACATCATATGCAATCAAAATATGTGACATGATATGGCCATCATCATCTTGCGTCTTTGATTTCCATCTCCAAAGTACTGTCATGATCTCTATCGTCACCGGCATGACACCATGATCTCCATCATCTTGATCTATATCAATGTGTCGTCACGTGGTCGTCTCGCCAACAATTGCTCTTACAACTATTGCTATCGCATAGCGATAAAGTAAAGCAATTATTGGACGCTTGCATCTTATGCAATAGAGAGACAACCATAAGGATTTTGCCAGTTGCCGATAACTTCAACAAAACATGATCATCTCATACAACAATTTATATCTCATCACGTCTTGACCATATCACATCACAACATGCCCTGCAAAAACAAGTTAGACGTCCTCTACTTTGTTGTTGCAAGTTTTACGTGGCTGCTACGGGTTTAAGCAAGAACCAATCTTACCTACGCATCAAAACCACAACGATAGTTTGTCAAGTTGGTGCTGTTTTAACCTTCGCAAGGACCGGGCGTAGCCACACTCGGTTCAACTAAAGTTGGGGAAACTGTCACCCGCAAGCCACCTATGTGCAAAGCACGTCGGGAGAACCGGTCTCGCGTAAGCGTACGCGTAATGTCGGTCCGGGCCGCTTCGTCCAACAATACCGCCGAACCAAAGTATGACATGCTGGTAAGCAGTATGACTTATATCGCCCACAACTCACTTGTGTTCTACTCGTGCATATAACATCAAACCATAAAAACCTAGGCTCGGATGCCACTGTAGGGGAACGTAGTAATTTCAAAAAAAATCCTATGCACACGCAAGATCATGGTGATGCATAGCAACGAGAGGGGAGAGTGTTGTCTATGTACCCTCATAGACCGAAGCCGAAGCATTGACGCAACGTAGAGGAAGTAGTCGTACGTCTTCCCGGTCCAACCGATCCAAGCACCGTTACTCCGGCACCTCCGAGTTCTTGGCACACGTTAAGCTCGATGACGCTCTTCGGGCTCCGATCCAGCAAAGCTCCGGGGAGGAGTTCCGTCAGCACGACGGCGTGGTGACGATCTTGATGTTCAACTGTCGTAGGGCTTCGCCTAAGCACCGCTACAATATGACTGAGGTGTAATATCGTGGAGGGGGGCACCGCACACGGCTAAGGAACGATCACGAAGATCAACTTGTGTGTCTATGGGGTGCCCCTGCCCCCGTATATAAAGGAGTGGAGGAGGGGAGGGCCGGCCCTCTCTATGGCGCGCCCTAGGGGAGTCCTACTCCCACCGGGAGTAGGATTCCCCCTTTCCTAGTCCAACTAGGAGTCCTTCCAAGTATTAGGAGTAGGAGACAAGGAAGGGGAAGGGAGAAGGGAAGGAAGAAGGGGGCGCAGCCCCTCCCCTTAGTCCAATTCGGACTAGGCCTTGGGGGGCGCGCGGCCTGCCCTAGGTAGCCCCTCTCTCTTTCCCGTATGGCCCAATAAGGCCCAATACTTCTCCCGGCGAATTCCCGTAACTCTCCGGTACTCCGAAAAATACCCGAATCACTCGGAACCTTTTCGAAGTCCGAATATAGTCGTCCAATATATCGATCTTTACGTCTCAACCATTTCGAGACTCCTCGTCATGTCCCCGATCTCATCCGGGACTCCGAACTCCTTCGATACATCAAAACTCATAAACTCATAATATAACTGTCATCGAAACCTTAAGCGTGCAGACCCTACGGTTCGAGAACAATATAGACATGACCGAGACACGTCTCCGGTCAATAACCAATAGCGGGACCTAGATGCCCATATTGGCTCCTACAAATTCTACGAAGATCTTTATCGGTCAGACCGCATAACAACATACGTTGTTCCCTTTGTCATCGGTATGTTACTTGCCTGAGATTTGATCATCGGTATCCAATACCTAGTTCAATCTCGTTACCGGCAAGTCTCTTTACTCGTTCCGTAATACATCATCCCGCAACTAACTCATTAGTTGCAATGCTTGCAAGGTTTAAGTGATGTGCATTACCGAGAGGGCCCAGAGATACCTCTCCGACAATCGGAGTGACAAATCCTAATCTCGAAATACGCCAACCCAACATGTACCTTTGGAGACACCTGTAGAGCTCCTTTATAATCATCCAGTTACTTGTGACGTTTGGTAGCACACAAAGTGTTCCTCCGGCAAACGGGAGTTGCATAATCTCATAGTCATAGGAACATGTATAAGTCATGAAGAAAGCA
Source organism: Triticum aestivum (assembly GCF_018294505.1). Classification (NCBI taxonomy): domain Eukaryota; kingdom Viridiplantae; phylum Streptophyta; class Magnoliopsida; order Poales; family Poaceae; genus Triticum; species Triticum aestivum. The sequence goes on from NC_057803.1 coordinate 533,233,336, forward strand.
ATAGCAACATACTAAACGATCGGGTGCTAAGCTAATGGAATGGGTCATGTCAATCAGATCATTCATCTAATGATGTGATCCCGTTAATCAAATAACAACTCTTTGTCCATGGTTAGGAAACATAACCATCTTTGATTAACGAGCTAGTCAAGTAGAGGCATACTAGTGACACTCTGTTTGTCTATGTATTCACACATGTATTATATTTCCGGTTAATACAATTCTAGCATGAATAATAAATATTTATCATGAAATAAGGAAATAAATAATAACTTTATTATTGCCTCTAGGGCATATTTCCTTCACCTTCTTTGTTTCATGAATTCACGGGGGAGGTTCAACACCAACCAAACCTGCAACCCTTTGTCGCCACCCCTCAGACCTCACCTTCCCGGTAAGAGCCCTGCCCTCGATCGGAAGACCGGAGATCATCGCAATATCCTCCAAAGTAACGGTCATCTCACCAAGAGCAAGGTGAAAAGAGTGTGTCTGCGGTCTCCAACAGTCCGTAAGGGCGGTAATGGCCGTCGAGTTCAGCCATGGTGGTGTGCCTTTAAAGTTAAGCACAAACTGGAGAAGATCCATTCTTCTAAAATAAGGCTCGTAGCGATGGTCATACCTCAAGGACTCACGTGGGTTGTGGCCTCTCAAACGAAGTACTGGAGGAACCTACAAATAACACACGCACAATTTATATACTTCTCTAAACTACTCAGAATATGAGAATCAACAATGTAGATACATAATTACCTCCCCTCTTTCCACTAGCACAGCACGATGCTTCTCCTCGTAATAATCATCAAGGCCGGGATATTTATCCGGCTCAAAAATCCTACAAAATAAGGTCAATGGATTTGTTATAATATATGCTTAAAATTATGACCGCATCATATACAAAATCGTGTGAGAACTACTACAAATTATCCCAAAGATACATTACCAACACCAATTCTTTTCAACCTATTTTATCCTAAAGAATTTATCACAACTAATTATTAACAAATAATAGGCTCAACCTAATCCAAAAAAATGGTCTCTCTCTAAATCCAATAATAAACAAGTTAACTAAGAATACTTAAACACAAGGAGTATATGTCTTCTTTCTAAACATAATGTAACCAAAATATTCATCAAACAAATCACTAATAACTTATCTTAGGGTTCCACCATGTTTGAAAAAAATACATCTACAGTAGCCAATCTTGACTGAAAATAAATGGAGGATTGGGAGGAGAATACCTCAAGCAACTCGGGGATGCTCCGATCTCCTCGTTTTGATGATCAAAATAGCAGATCTGGAAAAGATTTGGTGAAGAAGAGGGAGGGGCGGCCGCCAGTTCGTCGTCGAGAAGGAACTGCTCGACCGGAGGAGTTGGCTGGGTTAGGCCCCCGCGGCCCGTGCGCGTTACTTAATCCTGGTCAGAAACGCCAAGGACCTTGGCGTTTCAAGCGTGCCACGTCAGCGAAAACAGCGGGTTCAGACTCACTGTGGGCCAGGTCAGAAACGCCAGCCGCCTCGGCGTTTGCGTGTTGGCTTGAAACGCTAGCTTGCTCGGCGTTTCTATGTTGGGTGGAAACGCCGCGGACCCTGGCGTTTCTAAAAGAGTCAAATCATGAAATACTTTCTCGTCGAGTTCAGTTTGTGACTATAAACACTGACAAGGTCAGAACAGTGATTTTACTCGAGCAGAACGCGCCATGTCCCTGATCGCCGCGTGCACCCGCCGGAGCGCGCGCCTCCCTGCTTTCCTCCTCACCGTCGTCCTCGTCCCGCCCATGCCAGGCTCTCGCCCACCAGGTCCGTGCGTATCGGTAGGGGAGGCCGCCGCAGTACGCGTCTCCGGGTGCGCGCAGCCAGGTTGGAGTCCACCGGCGTCTCCGTGGGCTTCCGCGCACCCCAATTCGAGGTCGCTCTTGCTTTTTAGTAATTTCTAGCCCATGTTCTAATCAAGATTGAAGCCACGTGTAGCTGTCGTGTTGTTCCTCATGGTTTCTTGCTGCTGACTGTGCAGCTCCCGGAGCCCCTGACAGGGAAAATCTGGACACTGGATGACTTCGAGGGTAGCCCTGCTTTGCTGGTCAGTGAATCTCTTGGTCAGTCTGTGCTATAGATAGACGCACCGTTCGCTTTAATGACTGAAAAAAGTTAGCATGCATGCTTTCTATTCAGCATTCATTGAGTTGGCATATGAGATGACACACTGGCGGAGGAGCCCAGTGGGCAAGGTGTGGCAGCCGCCACACCTTGATTTGACACCAATATATATAGTGTTACTATTCATCATCCAGGATGCAGAATAAGTTATTCTTCACCCGAGGTAATCTTACGATCATTTTATAATTAAATTACGTTTAGAATTCAAATAGTTACATTCCTATTGATTCACTATGTAAAATTTGACATAAAAAATAAAAATATAGGTCATAAGACAAGAAGATTTGTAATTTATGTGTATTTTAGACTATATTTTTACGTTTGTAATTTTACGTAACATAAAATATTTTTTACGGCGATTATATATTTTCTTACGGTCTCTTTTTACGTCGAAAATAAGACAAAACTTACGGAACGTAAAATTACGGTGCATTGATGGTAAAATAGAGGGGGGTGAAGAATAACTATTCCTCAACCAGGGTGATGAATAGCACGACCCTATATATATATAAGCATATACTTTTCTTCATGTAGATATCTAAACATATACTGCTTGTTAGTTTTAGACCACGCTAGATCGATTCACCCAAACAAAGCTAGATGAAGCATATAAGTTACTCCCTCCATTCCACAATGTAGTGCTTCCTCTATTCCCGTGCTTCAACTTTGACCGTAAATTTAACTATTAAGACCGATTGCGGCGGGATCAAAAATTATATTAGTGAATTCGTATTCGAAAGATGTTTTCAATTATATAATTTTTTCTCCCGCCGCAGTTGGTCTTATTTGTTATATTTATGGTCAAAGTTGAACCTCGGGAAGCGCGGGCGCCCTATATTTTGGAATGGAGGGACCTCGGGAAGCACACAAGCAGGCAGCTTGATTGGTGTGCTGCCCAGCACATACCCATCTTACTACGTAGACGTACGGGAACCAGCTCGCTTCCGCTGCACAACGATCAGATCGATTCTCTCCACGGCTTGCTCCTGATGGAACTTGTGACTAGGCGATCCAAAAACAGAACTTATAAAATTTTGTTGATGCGTGCAACTTGTATTTTTTTTGACTACCAACACGACGCGACCCAATGTTAGGTTTAAGCGCATCTTCAAGTGAAGATGTATATGCAAAAATAAATATCTCTGAGGCTAAAAACACCTCCCCAACAGATGGTGTTGATGCAAAAAAAACTGTATATTCACCTTTCGAAAATGTAAACTACAACCCCTCACGGTGCAAATTTGCTTCTCCACCTCTAGGAGATGTAAAACTGACGGCAGCACGCCAACCGTCTTCATTTCACTTCCGTCAGTTCGCCCGTCCGTGGTTGTTGCCCTGAAACGCGCCGCCGTCGCCCGTCGGCCCATACCCGACCCCGCCACCGGCCGCGCAGTTGTAGCCGCCGACGACCCGCCGATTTGAGTCCGCTACGCTGATGACTGCCTGCCTCCGCCGCTAGCGATTTGTGCCCGAAAACGCCGCCGCCGTCGCCCGTTCGTCCATCCCTAACTCCGTCGCGACCTAGCCGTGCCACTGCATGCGTCTTATAGATGTCAATAAAAGCTTTAGTGCAGTGTGAATTGACTATTATGTTTTTGCATTAAATTTTTTAGGAGGCATCAATTTTGTTTAGTTGACAGTTTGCCACATCTTAATTTTTTTTCGTCCTCCGCCTCTGAGATGACATAAATGTGTTTTTGGGTCATTGTGTTGCATTTCTTATCTATGCACTTTAAAAGGCTACAGAATCAACCAATAATTTTGCTAGATATAATTTTGTCATTTACAGTCAACTTGGATTGGGTTGTGGACTTGTGGTCTATATTTTGTTTTCATTATTTTGACGAAAAGACAGCTGCTGCTGATTTTGATCCTATTTAGCGCCTTAAGCACCAGTTCAGAAAATTTCGCTACCTGGCGCACACCGCTCCTAACACTACGTGACAATTAGGCCCGCCCATCGTAAGTCTTTTTCAGTGTTTTTTGGTACATTTTTCTTACAGTTTTTCCTGGCATGGTTTTTACTTTATTTTATTTTATTTTGTTTTATTTTTCCTTTTTCTGTTTCCTTTTTATTTTTCTTTCTTTTAAAAATGCGCAAACTTTTTACAAATTCATTTCTTTTTGCAAATTAGGGATTTTGTTTTATAAATTCTTGAAGTTTTTCAAGTCTGTGAACTTCTTTTCAAATTGTGAACATTTTACATTACAGTAAACTTTTTCAAATTACGAGCTTTTGAAAGTTGTCAACTTTTTCAAAATTCATGAACTTTTTGGAAATTGAATCATTTTTCAAATTTCAGATTTGTTTTTTATTTTCATGACCAATTTTAAAATCCATGAACCTTTTAAAAATTCGCTAATATTTGAAGTTAATGATTTGTTAAATAATTTATGAACTTTTTTAAATTCATTATTTTTTCTCAAATTAATGAATTTTAAAATCCGTGAAGTTTTTTTCAAATCTGTGAGCTTTCCACAAATTCGTGAACATTTTTTTAATTTTGTGATTTTTTTGAAATTCACGTATTTTTTCATTTTTCACAAGCTTTTTTTTCAAATTCATGAACAATTACTAAAATTCATGAACTTTTTTCAAATTTACCAACCTTTCCAATTCATGATTTTTTTTTTACAAATGAGGAACTTTTATTTTCGAACCAATGTCTTGGGTATCAAATGTTAGGAGCTGCCTGGAGCACAACAATACAACCAGCAAAGTGGCAGAACAATTGCTTAAAAGCATATACAACTGGAGTTTGGTAAATCCGGACTCCTGTACATCTACGGACGCATCTGGATGCGCCCATGGACATCACCCGGCCGTCCGCATCTCAAATGCCCCGTATGGAACCACAACCTCTATTTTTGAAACATAAAATCCATGCAAAGACATGCGCGTTGGTCATCACATGCTACTGGAGTTGCCGACGCGTCATCGGACCAGGATGAGGCGGTGAACGTGGTTGCCAAGGCCGTGGTGCGCTCGCGATCGGGCCTCGAGGAGCTGGGCTTAGTGCGTGATTACTCTATCACCACTACACATGCCGCCCGTCTCTCTCATGTCTCATCCGTGAGAGAGACGTCGCCGGTACGCTCGAGGTGGTGATACTTTCGAGTGACTTACGATGACAGGCACTGACTTTCTATTCCGTAAGAGCATGCTAATCGCGCTAGCTTGCGTGCGGCATTTGGCAAGGGTAGACAATACGGGTAGCTTCGCGCACCGACCATTTGGAGGAGGAATTTACCGAAATTACAGCACGCAAAAAAAAAGGTTTAGCAGAAAATGGGTGCAGCACGCACCGCAGTCCGCGGCATCGGCGGCGCGGCCCTTCCGGCGGTGCTTGGGGTGCAGCGTGAACCAGGTGGGCGGCACCGAGTGCCTCCCGCTGGCGGCGGAGGCGGCCTGCGCGGGCGGCAGCGGCAGCTTGTCCCTGCCCAGCACCTCCCTCCTGGCCCCCTCCTCCCGGCGCCGCGCCACCTGGACCTCGACCACCTCCTCCCTCACCGCGAACGCGAACTCCTCGTTCCACGCCGCCGCGCCGCCCGGGCCCGCCAGCTCCACCGCCCGCGTCCGCGCCCGCTGCCTCCCCACCTTCACCCTCGCGTAAAATCCTTCGCCGCCCCCGTCCAGCGGCGCCGGGAGGTCGCGGGCCTCGAGCACGCACACGTACAGCCGCATGGTGGCGTTGCCGCTGCTGTGGAGAGCCTAGTCTACACTCTGATCGCTGGTGGAATGGATGGAAGCGGTAAGATCGATCAAATCAGAAGCTGTAATGGGAGGAGTAGTTGGAAGCCGACGGGGAGGGTGGTTGTCATTTGGATTTCGGGGTGGTGCCGTGACGTGGGACGGGGCACGGGCACGCGGCGGCAGGGGAGGCCCGACACGCGGGGGTTTGAGTGCGGGGCGGTCCGTGTCGAGGCCTGAAATTGCTATAGTACGTACATTTCAGAGGCTACAGTGCCTCAACACCACTATGGTACTTCTCAAATGAGTCGGTAATTCGGGATGATCTGTGCAGGAGGCCAATTTTCCTTAATGAAGGAACGTGATGTTGGAATTTTGCAAGTAGGCCTTTGGCCCAAAGCCTAACTAAAATTATGAAATTCTCTTGGCTCATTCATGCACACATGTAAGTGAAGTAAGTGAGGCTAAAGTTTAGTCCTACCCCGCAAATTGAGAGAGAGTTGTACCTCTTTATAAGGTGAGCTCTTCTACCACTTGTATCAGCATGAGAAGAGGAGACCTACACGTGCGCTCCTCCTCCTCGCTCGCCACGACGCGCCACGCCGCGCCGCGACGCGGGTTGCGGGATTGAGGCAAGCCGGGGACAGAGCTATGCACGTTGTCTATATTTTTGCTGCATGGAAAAATTAATGAGTCATTAATTAATAATTAACGGACGCATTAATTACTGAACCGTTTCCGATTCTTTTGGATCGTGACGACTCGGATGTGGGGTTTACTCCCACGACCTACCCGGCCCACACTATATAGTCAGGCAGACGTCTACCCTAGCCGTCGCCGCTTCGTATGGTTTCTCACCACCGTTCCAGATCATTGCGCCGCCAAGCAAGTCTTCTCTATCCCTCCTTCCGGCGTGCACCGCGAGAAGGGACAGCAGGCCTCCGGAACCCCGCCTCTCGTGATCCTGTACGGGAGAGGGGCGATCAGGTTTTTGGGGAGCGCACTCGCGCGACTGCTGGCAGCGACGACTTCACGAACGACGACTTCTTCCCTGACCTCGGCAACCTCATCCTCGACGACATGGGCGACAACGTCAACGCCGGCGGTGCTGCACCCGCTACACCGTATGTGATTCTATCCTTCCTGTTCGAGATCGTGGTAGAATTCATGTTTCTAGTATGTGCCCTAGATGTGATATGTTCATCTGCTATGCTAGTTCGCATGATTAGTTTAATCTCTGCTGCTGTTGTCATGATTTATCTTCTGTTTATTCAGATTAAATCTCGTAGTAATTTGCTCATATTTCCAACAATCCAAAAACCTGATTATAGGCAATTTACTCCGAGTGGTTTTGCTGCGCATCTGAAGTCGCCTGCCTTTAAAGAGGCGCAATATAAGAGGGCGCACGAGAGCAGTCTACTGGTTTCAGACCATGGGCTGCTATGATGCCACCAAGGGCAAGCCTGAGGGCGATCTTAATCCAGCACAGCTGGAAGCTTTTGAGAAGATCGATGCCCTCTTTAAAGGCGCTCTTCTGAGTGTTCTTGATGACTCCATTGTGGATTCGTATATGTCGTTTGACAACGGCAAGGACATGTGGGCTGCGCTCGAGGCCAAGTTTGGTGCCTCGAACGCCGGCAGCGAGTTGTACATCATGGAGCAATTCTATGACTACAAGATGACTGATGAGCGCCCTGTTGTAAAGCAGGCTCATGAGATACATTCGCTCGCAAAAGAATTTGAGTACTTCAAGTGTGTGTTGCCGGACAAATTTGTTGCCGGAGGCATCATTGCCAAGCTTCCACCTTCGTGGAACAATTTTGCTACTTCCCTGAAACACAAGAGACAGGAGTTTTCCGATGCGGATCTCATTGGTACTCTTGATGTTGAAGAGAAGGCGAGAGCAAAGGACACACGTGCTCGAGTTGCTGAGGGAGGTTCTAGTGCCCACATGGTACAGAAGAAGAACTCCCAGCCCAACAAGTTCAAAAATAATAAGAACAAAACTCAGGGCAAAGGCAAGTTTGATACGAAGAACAAGCCATCACATTCTACCAACTTCAAGAAAAATTCTCATAAGAAGGGGAAGGGACTTTGCCATGTCTGCGGTGATCCTAATCACTGGGCTCCGAAGTGTCCTAACCGCTTTGAGGAGCGCGAACATGAGAAGAGCGGCAAGTCCGCTAATGTTGTCATCGGTGATACTGATATGAAGGAATCAGGGTACGGTATTTTTCCTAGCATCCTTTCAGTATTTCAATCCCCTGATTGGTTAATTGACACCGGTGCCAATGTACATGTTTGTGCTGACACCTCCATGTTTTCTTCTTACCAGGCAACAGGGACTTCACCCGTGCTGATGGGGAACGGGTCACATGCCATCGTTCGAGGTGTTGGTACGGTCGATCTAAAGTTTACTTTGAGGAAGACTGTGAGTCTGAAGAACGTTCATCATGTGCCGTCCATCAATAAAAATCTCGTTAGCGGTTCCCGTTTATGTCGAGATGGTTTTAAGTTGGTTTTCGAATCCAATAAAGTTGTAATTTCTAAGTGTGGACAATTTGTTGGAAAAGGCTATGAGTGCGGAGGCTTGTTCCGCCTATCTTTGTCAGATGTTTGCACTAAAGTTATTAATAAGTTTGCCACAATAATGAGTCTGATATTTGGCATTCATGACTATGTCATATTAACTTTGGTTGCATGACGCGGTTAGCCAATATGAATTTAATTCCAAAAATCTCTACTGTCAAAGGCTCCAAGTGCCAAGTATGTGTGCAAGCTAAGCAACCTCGCAAGTCCCATAAGACTGCAGAGGCAAGAGACTTGGCGCCACTAGAGCTTATACATTCTGATCTTTGTGAGATGAATGGCGTGTTGACAAAAGGTGGAAAGAGATACTTCATGACGTTGATTGATGACTCCACTAGATATTGTTATGTGTATCTTCTGAAATCAAAAGATGAGGCTTTGACTTTCTTTAAAAACTGTAAAGCTGAGGCAGAGAACCAACTTGATCGAAAAATTAAACGGCTTAGGTCTGATCGTGGTGGAGAGTATTTTTCCAATGAATTTGATCTGTTTTGTGCGGAACATGGTATAATCCATGAGAGGACGCCTCCCTACTCACCCCAGTCAAATGGGGTAGCCGAAAGAAAGAACCAAACTCTAACTGATATGGTTAACACCATGTTAGACACTTCGGGTCTATCCAAGGAATGGTGGGGGGAGGCGCTAATGACTGCGTGTCATGTTCTAAACCGAGTTCCCACAAAGCATAAGACCATGACTCCATTTGAGGAATGGGAAAGGAAAAGGTTGAAACTCTCTTACCTACGTACTTGGGGTTGTTTGGTGAAAGTCAATATACCAATTCCCAAGAAGCGCAAGCTTGGACCAAAAACCGTGGATTGTGTTCTTATAGGCTATGCTTTTCATAGCATCGGCTATAGATTTTTAATAATAAAATCTGAGATATCCGACATGCATGTTGGTACGATTATGGAATCAAATGATGCAACTTTCTTTGAGGACATATTTCCTATGAAGGATATGTCGAGTTCATCAAATTAGGAGATACCTACTCCATCTAGTGACGAATTCACTGCAATTCCCGAACCCACCATTGCGATGGAACACGTTGAGAATCCTGTTGAGAGTAACAATGGAACTCCTGTGAGGAGTAAGAGACAGAGGACTGCAAAGTCTTTTGGTGATGATTTCATTGTGTACCTCGTCGATGACACACTCAGGACTATTTCAGAAGCCTATGCATCTCTTGATGCTGACTACTGGAAGGAAGCTGTACGTAGCGAGATGGATTCCATCTTAGCTAACGGTACCTGGGAGATCACTGACCGTCCTTATGGGTGCAAACCTGTAGGATGCAAGTGGGTGTTCAAGAAGAAGCTTAGACCTGATGGTACGATTGAAAAGTACAAGGCACGGCTTGTGGCCAAGGGTTATACCCAGAAAGAAGGTGAAGACTTCTTTGATACTTACTCACCCGTGGCTAGACTGACCACAATTCGGGTGCTACTATCACTGGCTGCCTCACATGGTCTTCTCGTTCATCAAATGGACGTTAAAACGGCTTTCCTTAATGGAGAGTTGAAGGAGGAAATTTACATGGATCAGCCAGATGGTTTTGTAGTACCTGGTCAGGAAGGAAATGTGTGCAAGTTATTAAAGTCTTTATATGGCCTTAAACAAGCTCCTAAGGAGTGGCATGAGAAGTTCGAAAGAACATTAACTGCTGCCGGCTTTGTAGTAAACGATGGTGACAAGTGCGTGTACTATCGCTATGGTGGGGGCGAAGGAGTTATTCTTTGTCTGTATGTCGACGACATATTGATCTTTGGAACCAAACTTGATTTAATCAAGGAGGTTAAGGATTTCTTATCTCGCTGTTTTGAGATGAAGGATCTAGGAGTAGCTGATGTTATCTTAAACATCAAGTTGTTGAGAGATGAGAATGATGGGATCACACTGCTTCAGTCTCATTATGTGGAAAAGGTCTTGAGTCGTTTTGGGTATAGCGACTGCACGCCTTCTCCAACTCCATATGATGCTAGTGTGTTGCTTCGAAAGAATCGACGGATTGCTAGAGATCAACTGATGTATTCTCAGATTATTGGCTCGCTTATGTATTTGGCGAGTGCCACGAGGTCTGACATCTCTTTTGCTGTGAGCAAACTGAGTCGGTTTGTGTCAAAACCGGGAGATGATCATTGGCATGCGCTTGAGAGAGTTATGCGCTATTTGAAAGGCATCGCGAGCTATGGGATTCACTACACCGGGTATCCAAGGGTACTGGAGGGTTATAGTGACTCAAACTGGACATCTGATGCTGATGAGATTAAAGCCACAAGTGGTTATGATTTTACACTTGGTGGTGGCATTGTTTCCTGGAAGTTTTGCAAGCAGACCATCTTAACGAGGTCAACTATGGAAGCAAAACTCACAGCATTAGACACTGCCACTGTTAAAGCAGAGTGGCTTCGTGAACTCTTGATGGACTTACCTATGGTTGAAAAACCAATACCCTATATCCTGATGAACTGTGATAATCAAACTGTGATCGTCAAGATAAACAGTTCTAAGGACAATATGAAGTCCTCAAGGCATGTGAAGAGGAGACTAAAATCTGTCGGAAAATTGAGGAACTCCGGAGTTATTACGTTGGATTATATCCAAACGTCGAAAAATTTGGCAGATCCCTTCACAAAGGGTCTATCACGTAATGTGATAGATAATGCATCGATGGAGATGGGTTTGAGACCCACCGCATGAGTTGTCCATAGTGGTAACCCACTCTATGTGATCGGAGATCCCGTGAAGTAGAAGTGAGAGACAAGCTGTTGGTCAGCTGGGAGGAGAGTATCCCTATATTAATTATCCCACTCCGTGAAGATGCAATACTCTCCTGATCTGCATGACAGGTTGATACTTATCTTAATGTGTTCCAAGTGGCTTATTCGGGTAAGCAGAGATGTTGTCCTGCAGAACATCTTCTGAGGAACACACCTATATGAATTTGACTATTAACGTCACAGTCTGTGAGAATTGGGTGTTCTCTAATAAATTCATGAAAGGCCCTGGAGTATGACGTATACGCTCCACCCGCGGGGAAGCCTTGCGGCAGCCCAGTATCGGTCAAGAATTTGTGTGAAACTAGTTTCACAGAAAACTTGTAGTTCAAGGCATAGTCCACTATTTAAGTTGTGATCTAGTGTAGCATAAATTTCTAAGTGGAAGTTTAACTTCACAGTCTCCACTAAGCACCGATATATAAAACAATGTTTTGGAACTAAATGATGAGATGTGCCAATGAGGCTTTGTGGGGGATTGTTGGAATTTTGCAAGTAGGCCTTTGGCCCAAAGCCCAACTAAAATTTTGAAATTCTCTTGGCCCATTCATGCACACATGTGAATGGAGTGAGTGAGGCTAAAGTTTAGTCCCACCCTAAAAGTTGAGAGAGAGTTGCACCTCTTTATAAGGTGAGCTCTTCTACCATTTGTATGAGCATGAGAAGAGGAGACCTACACGCGTGCTCCTCCTCCTCGCGCGCCTCGCCACGCCACGCCTCGCCACGACGCGCCGCGGGTTGCTGGATTGAGCCGAGCCGAGGACAGAGCTATGCACGTTGTCTATATTTTTGCTGCATGAAAAAATTAATAAGTCATTAATTAATAATTAACGGGCGCGTTAATTACTGAACCGTTTCCGATTCTTTTGGATCGTGACGACTCGGAAGTGGGGTTTACTCCCACGACCTACCCGGCCCGCACTATATAGTCAGGCAGACGTCTACCCTAGCCGCCGCCGCTTCGTATGGTTTCTCATCACCGTTCCAGATCATTGCGCCGCCAAGCAAGTCTTCTCCATCCCTCCTTCTGGCGTGCACCGCGAGAAGGGACAGCAGGCCTCCGGAACCCCGCCTCTCGTGATCCTGTACCGGAGAGGGGCGATCAGGTTTTTGGGGAGCGCACTCGCGCAACTGTTGGCAGCGACGACTTCGCGAACGACGACTTCTTCCCCGACCTCGGCAACCTCATCCTCGACGACATGGGCGACAACGTCAACGCCGGCGGTGCTGCACCCGCTGCACCATATGTGATTCTATCCTTCGTGTTCGAGATCGTGGTAGAATTCATGTTTCTAGTATGTGCCCTAGATGTGATATGTTCATCTGCTATGCTAGTTCGCATAATTAGTTTAATCTCTACTGCTGTGGTCATGATTTATCTTCTGTTTATTCGAATTAAATCTCGTAGTAATTTGCTCATATTTCCAACACATAATACATGTTATAGATTACAATAGGCGAGAAAATGTCTTGGGTATCAAATGTTAGGAGCTGCCTAGAGCACAACAATACAACCAGTAAAGTGACAGAACAATTGCTTAAAAGCATATACAACTGGACTTTGGCAAATCCAGAGCCCACATACGCATCTCGATGCGCCCACGAACATTGCCCGTCCGCATCTCAAATGCCCCATATGCAACAACAACCTCTATTTTTGAAACATAAAATCCATGTAAAAACATGCATGTTGGTCATCAGATGCTACTGGAGCTACTGGCGCGTCATCGACCAGGACAAGGCGGTGAACGTCATTGTCGAGGCCCTGGTTTTCTCAAATTAATGAATTTGAAAATCCATGAAGTTTTTTTTCAAATCTATGAACTTTCCACAAATTCGTGAACATTTTTTGAATTTTATGTTTTTTTTTGAAATTCACGTATTTCTTTTCATTTTTCACAATCTTTTTTTCAAATTCATGAACAATTACTAAAATTCATGAACTTTTTTCAAATTTATCAGATTTTCCAATTCGTGTTTTTTTCAAATGTAAACTTTTATTTTTTGAACCGATAACGTACCTCATGATGCTACAATACCGAAATCGCTATAGTACATTTCAGAGGCTACAGTGCCTCAACATCACTATGGTACTTCTCAAATGAGTCGTTAATTCGGGATGCTCTGCGCACCAGGAGGCCAATTTCCGTTAATGAATTAACATTATACATGTTATAGATTACAATAGGCGAGAGAATGTCTTGGGTACATCAATACAACCAGCAAAAGTGGCGGAACAATTGCTTAAAAGCATATACAACTGGAGTTTGGCAAATCCGGACTCCTATACGTCCATGGACGCATCTGGATGCGCTCACGGACATCGCCCGTCCACATCTTAAATGCCCCATATGCAATCACAACTTCTACTTTTGTAACATAAAATCCATGCAAAGACATGCGCGTTGGTCAATGCTACTGGAGCTGCCGGCGCGTCATCGACCAGGATGAGGCGGTGAACGTTGTTGCCGAGGCCACGGTGCGCTCGCGATCTGGACTCGGGGAGCCAAACCAGCCGTCAGGATTGTTCCTCTTCCTCGGCCCCACTGGCGTCGGCAAGACGGAGCTCGCCAAGGCCCTCGCAGAGCATCTCTTCGGTAATGAGAAGCTGCTTGTCCGCATCGACATGTCCGAGTACATGGGCAGCAACTCCGTCACTCGCCTCATCGGCACATCTCCCGGGTGCGTACGTATTATATACATCTTCTTTCTTTGGTACACTACACGCAATCTACGATTACATATGGATGATCTGGCATATGCGTTTGTAGGTCGTATGGGTACGAGAAGGGCGGGCAACTGACGGAGCTGGTGCGGCAGCGACTGTACAGCGTGGTCCACCTGGATGAGGTGGAGAAGGCCGACGCCTCCGTGCTCAACGTCTTCCTCCAGATCCTCGACGACGGATGCGTCACCGACGGATAGGGTCGTACCGTCGACTTCACCAACACCATCATCATCATGACCTCCAACCTCAGAGCGCACCACCTCCTCGCCCACGCAGCCAACAAAGGACATTGAAGCCACCCACAAGCGTGTCATCGCCGATGTGCAGAGGCACTTCCGCCCCGAGCTCATCAACCGGCTGAGCGAGATGGTGATCTTCCGCCCGCTCTCCGGCGAGCAGCTGCGGAGGGTGGCGAGGATGGAGCTCAGAGGCATCGCCGCGCGCCTCGTGGAGAAGGGCATCGGCCTCGACGTCACGGACGCGGCCCTCGACGTGATCCTCTCGCGGTCCAGCGACCAGGTGCAGATGTACGGCGCGAGGCCGATCAAACACTGCCTGCAGAAGAACGTTATGACTAGGATATCCAAGATGGTGTGCAGGAGGAGGTGGACGACGACTGCTACGTGTCCGTCGATGCCGATGAGGAGAGGAAGGACCTGGTGTTTGCCGTGGACAAGCAGAGTTCCAAGGAGAACGACGACCCGTCGTCCTCTCCGACAAAGAAGAGGAAGAGGCCCCCGACGAAGCATCTGTTCGTGATCGATGATGACGAAGACGAGTGAAGTGTTTTCCATTTCGGACAGAACAAAACTGTTTGAATTTTTGGATTTGAGCTGGACCCGTGTTTTTGGGTGAACTATGTGTTACAGTTTAAAGTCTACAGAATCACCGAATATTTTTGCTGGATAATTTTGCCATTTACAGTCAACCCGAAGTGGATTGTGGTTCATTTTCCCTGGAGATTATTTTTTTAAAAGTAATTTTCCGTGGAGATTGATTTCGCTACCCTGGATGTCACTTTTGTGTCAAGAATTCTTGACTATTGCATGGGAACAGATTCATGTTAGAAGTATTTTTCCTTTCCAATATTTTTCTATTGGGGGTTCTCTCATTCCTTTTATTGAGCACAATGATGTGAATCGGGCTTTAATGAGTTCTAATATGCAGCGCCAAGCAGTTCCGCTTTCTCGGTCCGAGAAATGCATTGTTGGAACTGGATTGGAACTCCAAACAGCTCTAGATTCGAGGGTTTCCATTATAGCCGAACGCGAGGGAAAGATCATTTCTACTGATACTTTAATGTAAGAATTTTAATGTAAGAATAAAGAATTGAATTAAAGGGCTTGCTTTGACCCTTAGGAGTAGGTAACCCGTTCGCTATCCTTGTTTCTATTTCTATTGCATTCTATCTCATCGTATCACATTCTGTTCTACGATTCCACTTCGACAAAAGGAAAGAACATACCTAAGTTCAATAGCTTTACGTCCGCTATCTCGATCATGATTTTCCTACCCTCAGGGGGAAAGTAAAGGCCCTTCCCCCTTTGGAAGGCTGTGGGCGAGGAGGGATTCGAACCCCCGACACCGTGGTTCGTAGGCTTTGTACCTTACTTAGAAGATTACCCGTGCGTTACAACGAGAATACACCCTGAACATATTGTCATGGCAAGGAACTAAAACACACAGCACAAAAATGATTTAAAGGGTGATGGATGTTCGAACAGACAAAGAAATTAAATACTCCCTTCATCTGAAAATACTTGTCAAAAAATAGATGTATTTACACATATTTTAAATACATTTATTTGTCGGAGAAATGAATATATCTACTCATAGTAGATACTTTCTCCATAAACTAATATAAGAGCGTTTAGAATACTAAAAGCCAGTTACCCAGATTCTTGCTTTTTCACATGATAGATAGTTAACTTGGGAAACATAAAATATTGATAATGTATATTTATGGATTATAATTATTAGAAAAATATAAATCTACTATCAGATGTATTAGTATAAAAACATGCAAATCTGGATTTTATCTTCAATAAGAAGTACCCATTGGATGCATAGTGATTAATGATTATAATGATCATAGAAAAACTTTGAATCGGTCGACTGATTTTTTTTCCCCAAGAATGACAGGGGGCATTGTGCCCCACCGGTTGTTATATTACCCGAAAAGACGAGGCCGTCATACAGTGTTTTTCATCGAGGAGATAAAAAACAACAAGATAAAGAGAAAAGTGAAAAACAGGGGGGCTAGGAGGCCGCAATGAGGAGGGAGCAGAACAGGAGAAGTTGGTCGTGCACAGCGTCCTCGAAACGCTGCGCCCAAAGTAGCGTGTCGTCGGCCGCACGCCGGAGAACGTCCTTGGACTCACAAACGATGGAGTTGAACACCACATCGTTTCGAGCCTTCCACACATGCCAAAGGAGGATGTAGAGGCCAGCCCGCCAAGCAGCAGCATCCAGCGGTGCCCGGGGTTGCCCGGAAACAATATCCGCCACGGAGAGGAAAGGACCCATGTCGAGACGCGCCCAGACATGAGCCTCCTACGGGCAGTAGGCGAAGAGGTGGTCCGCTGTTTCGTCGTCATGGCATGAGGCACATACAGGTGATGGAGCACAATTCTTGGCAAACAGATTAGCGCGCGTGCTAAGCCGGTTGCCGAGAAGAAGCCGAGCAAAGATCTTGATCTTGTTGGGGAGTCGGGAGCCCTAGAGGTCGATGGAGTCCTGATCTCGGATGCCGTGCAGTGACAGGACGCGTAATGCCGCCCGCGAGCTGAACGAGAGGTCTCGCCCCCAGGCCATGACCCGGTGGTCGTGCACGTCCACCGGACGCACAGAGTGAAGGAGCTCCCGTATGGAGCCAAGCTGGGCAGCCGCCACCGCGGACAACCTCGGCTGGAGAGCAAGGCCGGACTCAACGACCCCAGCAACCGTCTCGTTGGGCTGCGTCGAGTGGGAGAAGAGCGCCTCGAAGACGAAGCAGAGTGCACCGCCGGGAAGCCACCTGTCCTGCCAGAAAGAAGTGGTGCGCCCATCCCCTAGACACACCCGAGTAATGCTCCTGTAGATAGGCAGAGCATCCTGGATGATCGCCTGAAGGAACGATGGCGTCGAGCATGTGTCGCCAATGTCGCCGCGGAGGTTGCTGAGGAACCACCTCTTCCATGGTGGGCAGTCGGGGCGGTGAAGAACGTCCACAAAATGAAGAAGGAGGCACATGTTTTGTCGTCGAAGATCCCGGATGCCGAAGCCACCTTCCTGCACATCAACACACACTTTGTCCCAAGCAATTAAACAGCGAGCCCCGGTGTCGTGGTTCTAAGCCTGACAGTAGAGTGGGGGGTAGGTATGGAGAGGCAAGGTCCTAGCTATGGAGAGGTTGTAAACACGAAGGATGTATGAGTTCAGGCCCTTCTCGGAAGAAGTAACAGCCCTACGTCTCGGAGCCCGGAGGCGGTCGAGTGGATTATGAATGTATGAATTACAAAGTGCCGAACCCTTCTGCCTGTGGAGGGGGGTGGCTTATATAGAGTGCGCCAGGACCCCAGCCAGCCCATGTAGGAGAGGGTTTAAGGTGAGTTAAGTCTGGGGCGTTACTGGTAACGCCCCACATAAAGTGCCTTTACTATCATAAAGTCTACTTGATTACAGGCCGCTGCGGTGCAGAGTGCCTCTTGACCTCCTGGTGGTCGAGTGAGTCTTCGTGGTCGAGTCCTTCAGGCCAGTCGAGTGAATCCTTGTTGGTCGACTGGAAGGCGACCTCTTCTAAGGATGTCCTAGGGTAAGTTACTTGGAACAGGTCCATGACCCTACCCTAGGTACATAACCCCATCATTAGCCCCCGAATGGATTGAGGCTTCGAGTGAAGAAGGAGTTGATGTCGTTTCCGATTAACCTTTGCGCTCTAGTTGTGCGCTGTTCTGGATCAAAGAATCTCTTCGTTGACAGGGAGCAATTTGCCTTCGGTCGACTCGATCCATTCTATTTTTGCGTCGAGTGATCTTTCGAGCTTCGACGATCTCCGAGCGACGGATCGCCGGAAACACCGCGTCTGACAGACTGATTTGCCGCTCGCGGATTCCGCGGGATGCGAAATTTGAGGGCGCGCGCGAAGCGGGGCAGACCGCGGCGTTCGGATGGAACGGGGCATAGACGCCTCGATCTCCGCGCCGCCTTTTTCGCCACGTATCCAGTCTCCATAACTGCTCCCAGATATGATTAGATCGACCGGGCCCACATGTCAGCCACTCGGAAGGGACCTTATAAATGCGCCCGGCGAGGATTTCTGTGCTGCGCCTCAGCATTCTCCCTCTCTCCCTCTGCTTCCTTCCTCCCTGCTCAGCGTGCTCGCTCTCGCCCCCGCACCACTTCCCTTCGCGCATCTCTCCGGCGACCATGGCCAAGGAGAAGACGGCAGCGCTGGAGCGTGCAAAGAAGGCGTCGGCATCGGAGAAGGCGAAGGGGAGATCCACCAGCCGCAGAGGGTCCTCGTCCAGAACCCGCCTGCCGAAAGGCTGGGTCCAAGGAGACTGGATCCAGTCGACCATCACAGAGAAGGACCTCCTCGACATGGCCAACGAGGGCTTGATCCCTCACGGAGCTGCGAGGTTGCCGGGGAAGGAGTGGCAGCCACAGCCAGAAGAGGGTGAGTGTGTGCTTTTGGCCACTCATGTTGATCGTGGGTTTTCCTTGCCGCCAAGCATTTTCTTCCGTGGCTTCTTGAATTTCTTTGGAGCGCAGCTCCACCACTTTACCCCAAACTCCATTGCCTATCTTGCTGCATTCGTGTCCATGTGTGAGGGTTTCTTGGGCTGTCGACCGCACTGGGGTTTGTTCAAACGTATCTTCACGTGTCGCTCTCAGACCGTGAAGAAGGCGAGCCCAGGTGATGAGAAAACCCGAGTCGTCCAAATGTGTGGGGGCCTGGGGATTCAGGTGAGGAATAATAGCACCTTCCCGCCCATGACCTTTCCCGAGTCCGTCAGAGGCTGGCAGTCGACTTGGTTCTACTGCCAGGTCCAGTCGACGCCAGGGCAGTCGAGTGGACTCCCTCCGTTTACCATGGACCGAGTGAACAAGCCCTCCCCTCTGAAACTGATTCCGGAGGAGAAAGCCGACGTGAAGATGTTGATGGAGCGCGTGGTGCAGCTGGTTCGGGAGGGGGTGACGGGCATGGATCTTCTGGAGGTCTTCCTCAGGCGTCGCATCCAACCCCTTCAATTCCGGAGCCACTGCATGTGGTTGTACTGTGGGACCGAAGACGAGACTAGAGTCCATCCAGAAGAAGTCGACGACGTCACTCTGGAAAGATGGATGGTAGCCGTTACCGGAAACAAGGACAACCCGCGCGGAGCCAGAAGGATTCCTCCACTCGACCACAACAGCGACCCAAACAAGGTACACTTGCTCTGCTCTCCACTGCGCCCTTGTCGTATTCATTTCTGTTAACCCTGCCGACTGGTCGACTGATCCTTGTTTGGGCATCTGTTAGGCTCTCGCCGAGCTGTACTCGATGCCCAATGGGGCACAAGCTTCGACTGAAGAAGGCGAGGCGAGCGGGAGCGAGGCGAGCGGGGGCGAGAGCCAGGAAGAGGAGGAATGGGACTCGGATGCTGCAGAGGATGATGACGACGATGATGATGATGAAGGTGATGAAGATGACATCGAGGACGAGGAAGAAGAGGAGGAGGAGGTCGTTCCACCGCGCTCAGAAAGGCGGTTGAAGCTTGTCCACGACCCTTCGACCGAACGTGGTAAGGGGGTTGCGACCGCCACTCAGTCGACCAAGCGCCCTCGGACCACCTCTCCGGCGCCGACTGAAAAGGCGCCGAAGCAGCCCAGGGCGGCCTCATCGAAGCCGACCAAGCTCCTGCCGAAGATGAAGGTGTCCATCCCCACCATATCAGGGTAATTGTGTTGCTCATATTTTCTTATTCTGTGCGAACTTTATTTCTGGTCGACGCTGAAGTTAGTCGACTGATCCTTTGGAGTTGCAGTGCTGCTACTTCTGAGACCTCGGCCCGGGCCGATGACCACGAGATGGAGGATGCGACAACTTCGAACCCAGGTACTGTATTCTTAACACCGTTTTTAGTCGACTGACTCGCGACCTCTGATCCTGATTCTTCTTCGTAGCTCCGCCCCATACTGTTATCAATCTTCCTGACGACGACGAGGATGAAGAACCACTGGCACGCAGGAAGAGTCGGAAAACGCCCGCCAGTAAGGTGCCTCAGGATGTGACGGCGCCTGAGACTCTGACTGTGGAGGAAGAGAACACCACTCGACACACGGTGTCCTTCGCAAATCCTTTGACGAGTGCTCAGCAGCCCTCCCTCTTCACGACTCATCACGTCCCAGAGGACCAAGCTGGTGCAGCGAAGGAGGCAATACGCCAGGCGGGACTCATGATGGAGCAGCTGAAGACCATCCGGGACGCGAGCCAGGCAGCTTATGATGCCAGCTCTGCCCTCCAAAGCAATGTCCAAGTCAGTCGACTGCTGTTTGTTCTGTTGGATATGCTACCAAAAACTTTTCTTTTCCGGGATTTATAGTAATCACCCACTGGGTGTGTCGATAAACTCCGTGTTAGCGGGGGCACGCTGAGTGCACCCGCTGGGTGTAGTCCCCAAGGCTAAGGTCGACTGCTGGCAGTCGGTCTTAGGCTTTATGATGTCAATCTTTCTGTCAGTCGACTGGTCGACTGGATTTCACAAACCGGTGGGGGCACGCTGAGTGCACCCACTGGGTGTAGTCCCCAAGGCTAAGGTCGACTGCTGGCAGTCGGCCTTAGGCTTTATAATGTAAATCTTTCTAACAGTCGACTGGTCGACTGGATTTCACAAACCGGTGGGGGCACGCTGAGTGCACCCACTGGGTGTAGTCTCCGAGACTGTGGTCGACTGCTTGCAGTTGATCACAGTCTTAGAGAATGCATCTCGCACACTTTGAGGTCGACTGGTCGACTTTGTCTTCAACAGGGTGTAGTCCCCGAGACTACGGTCGAATGCTTGTATTCGGCTGTAGTCTTAGAAACGTGTGTTTTTCCCTTTTCACTCGGAAGTGAATTATTTTTGACATTTAGTCGATTGGTTCTTCGCAGAACTCTTGTGATCTTGTGGCTCGCTACTCAGAGCTGGAACAGAAGCATACTCAAGTCGAGCTGAGCTTGAAGCTGGTTCAGGAGAAGCTGACAAAGGCAAAGGAGGAGACTGAAGGTATGTTTGGTGAGACCCTGACGACTGCTTTTCCCCTTGCTTGTTTCAGCATCTGATCTTGCTGTGACTTGCAGGTAAGGTAAGGGAGGCCCAGCAGAAGAAAGACCTTGAGCTAGCTGAGAAGATCAAGCTTGCTGACGAGAAGTTAGCTTCAGTCACCAAGCTCGAACAAGACAATACCAATCTGAAAACTGCTCTTGGGATTGCCAACAAGGAAGTCAGTCGACTGAGAACTGACAAAGCTGCCTTGACCGACCAAGTCAGCAAATTGACTGAGAAGAAAACTGAACTGGAGGCCTTCCTGAGTGGCCTTGCCAAGAAGCTGTTTCTTATGCTTGAAGGTAAACCTCCATGTTTGGCAAATATTTCCAATTGTGGCTTTTTCCATTCGACTATCCCCTTGACTTAGTGATCACCCTTGCAGAATTTTGTCAAAACTTTGAAGAGGAAACCAGCCGACTGAAGCCAAACCTTGACCCCGTCAATTCTCCGGTGAACGACGAAGTTGCCATGGATGTTTTCCGACTGGAGTCTCGTGTTGCAGCTGTCGTGGACTATCTCGCAAGGCTGAAGGCTGCCACATCTCGCATCGACTCGACGCTCTGGCCTGAGGAGACACTTCAGAATGACCTTGAGTCGCTGATGGCCCGCTTGAACACGATCCCTGGTCGAGTGCAGGAGTGGAAGAAGTCCTCGGCTCGGTGTGGTGCAGATGTCGCTCTGTGTCTGGCCCGAGTCCACTGCAAAGATGCACGAGAGGAGAAGCTGGCGGCCCTTCGGGTGGCCAATACCAAGAAGCACGACTTCAGGTCCTTTATGGAGACTTTCCTTGCAGCTGCCACTCGGATCGCCGACGGAATTGACCTTGATGAATTTGTTGCACCTTCCAGCCCTCCACAGGAGGGGTAAAAAACTTCTTCTGGCTCGACACTTTAAATTTGCCTCGGTATGCCGAGTGGAATTGTAACCGACAAACCTTAACAGGCTTGACGCCTGAGCACTTTCGGTTCCTTTAGATATCGATTCAAACTTGAATTTGGCGCTTGAATATGATTGCCTTCGGCTCGGAATGTCTTTTGCAGGTTCAAAGCAAGGTGCCTGTACCGCAATCGACTTATTCTTTAGTCCACTTAGGCGAGCACTGGGCTGCAGCTAAGCCTCTGAGTGAGAGGGTTGCTCTTCACTCGGTAGGATTTTTGTAACTTAGGCGAGCACAGGGCTGCAGCTAAGCCCCCGAGTGAGAGGGTTGCTCTTCACTCGGTAGGATTTTTATAACTTAGGCGAGCACGAGGCTGCAGCTAAGCCTCCGAGTGAGAGGGTTGCTCTTCACTCGGTAGGATTTTTATAACTTAGGCGAGCACGAGGCTGCAGCTAAGCCTCCGAGTGGGAGGATTGCTCTTCACTCGGTAGGATTTTGATAACTTAGGCGAGCACATGGCTGCAGCTAAGCCCCCGAGTGAGAGGATTGCTCTTCACTCGGTAGGATTTTGATAACTTAGGCGAGTGCTTGGACTGCAGCTAAGCCCCCGAATGGAGGGTTGCCCTTCACTCGGTAGGATTTTTATAACTTAGGCGAGTGCTTGGACTGCAGCTAAGCCTCCGAGTGGAAGGCTGGCTTACCACTCGGTAGGATTTTGATAAACTTAGGCGAGTCCTTGGACTGCAGCTAAGCCCCCGAGTGAGAGGGTTGCTCTTCACTCGGTAGGATTTTGATAACTTAGGCGAGTGCTTGGACTGCAGCTAAGCCTCCGAGTGGAAGGCTGGCTTACCACTCGGTAGGATTTTGATAAACTTAGGCGAGTCCTTGGACTGCAGCTAAGCCCCCGAGTGAGAGGGTTGCTCTTCACTCGGTAGGATTTTTATAAACTTAGGCGAGTGCTTGCACTGCAGCTAAGCCCCCGAGTGGAAGGCTGGCTTACCACTCGGTAGGATTTTGATAAACTTAGGCGAGTGCTTGCACTGCAGCTAAGCCTCCGAGTGGAAGGCTGGCTTACCACTCGGTAGGATTTTGATAAACTTAGGCGAGTCCTTGGACTGCAGCTAAGCCCCCGAGTGGAAGGCTGGCTTACCACTCGGTAGGATTTTGATAAACTTAGGCGAGTCCTTGGACTGCAGCTAAGCCCCCGAGTGAGAGGGTTGCTCTTCACTCGGTAGGATTTTGATAAACTTAGGCGAGTCCTTGGACTGCAGCTAAGCCCCCGAGTGGAAGGCTGGCTTACCACTCGGTAGGATTTTGATAAACTTAGGCGAAACGGATTCGCAGCTAAGCCTCCAAGTGAGAGTCTGGCTCACCACTCGGTAGGATTTTTACAAACTTAGGCGAAACGGATTCGCGGCTAAGTCACCCACTGAGGGGGAGTTTTTATGTGGACAAAAATAAAAAGTGACAGAAATTATGGAGGAACTATGACACTATTATTTTGAGGTCCATGAACTACAGAAGTACTTTATTGCAACTCATCCGAGTGATAAAGCTTAAGTGTAAAATGGGCGGAGTAGCTCCGCGTTCCAAGCTCGGGGCTCGTCGATATTATGCTCGACGTTGTAAAGACGGTACGCCCCGTTGTGGAGAACCTTGGTGACGATGAAGGGGCCTTCCCAAGAAGGAGCAAGCTTGTGTGGTTTGTGCTGATCCACTCGGAGAACCAAATCCCCTTCCTGGAAGGCTCGACCTCTCACATTTCGGGCGTGGAAACGGCGCAGATCTTGTTGGTAGATGGTCGACCGGATCAGAGCCATCTCCCTTTCTTCCTCTAAAAGGTCGACTGCGTCCTGCCGCGCTTGTTCAGCTTCTGCTTCGTTGTAGATTTCGACTCGAGGAGCATTGTGGAGAAGATCACTCGGCAAGACTGCTTCGGCTCCATAGACCAAGAAGAATGGAGTTCTTCCGGTCGACCGATTAGGCGTGGTCCGCAGTCCCCAGAGTACAGATGGAAGTTCGTCGACCCAAGCTCCAGCCGCGTGTTTGAGATCACGCATCAGTCGAGGCTTCAGTCCCTTGAGAATCAGTCCATTAGCTCGCTCTGCTTGTCCATTCGACTGCGGATGGGCGACTGATGCGTAGTCGACCCGTGTGCCCTGGGAGTTGCAGAAGGTTCTGAATTCCTCTGAGTCAAAGTTCGACCCATTATCCGTAATGATGCTGTGCGGGACTCCATATCTGAATATTAGTTCCTTGATGAAGCTAACAGCAGTACCGGTGTCGAGGCTCTTGATTGGTTTAGCCTCGATCCACTTGGTGAACTTGTCGACTGCCACCAGTACATGCGTGAAGCCACTTCGTCCTGTTCTCAAAGGGCCGACCATGTCCAACCCCCAAACTGCAAAAGGCCAGACGAGTGGGATGGTCTTCAAAGCTGACGCAGGCTTGTGCGACATATTCGAGTAGAACTGACATCCCTCGCACTTATCCACTATCTCTTTTGCCATCTCATTCGCCTTGGGCCAGTAAAATCCGGCTCGGTATGCTTTGGCCACGATGGTCCGAGAGGACGCATGATGACCACAGGTCCCCGAGTGAATATCATTGAGGATGAGTCGACCTTCTTCTGGTGTTATGCACTTCTGACCGACTCCAGTCGCACTTTCTCTGTATAATTGTCCTTTGATTACGGTAAAGGCCTTAGATCGACGGACGATCTGTCGAGCCTCTTCCTCATCCTCCGGAAGCTCTTTCCTCAAGATATATGCGACATACGGAATCGTCCAGTCGGGAATGACCACCAAAACCTCCATGATCAAGTCGACCACTGCTGGGACTTCAACTTCAGTCGGATCTGTGGCGCTCTTGGGCTGCGGAGTTTCTTCGGTGAAAGGATCTTCTTTGACTGACGGAGTGTGTATATGCTCCAAGAACACACCACTCGGAATGGCTTCTCTCTTGGAACCTATCTTTGCTAGATCATCAGCTGCTTGATTTTTCAGTCGGGGTATATGATGGAGCTCCAACCCCTCGAACTTCTTCTCCAGCTTCCTCACTGCACTGCAGTATCCAGTCATGGCTGGGCTTCTCACGTCCCACTCTTTCATCACCTGATTGACCACTAAATCCGAGTCGCCATAGACCATTAGGCGACGGACGCCGAGTGAAATGGCCATGCGCAACCCATATAGGAGGGCCTCATATTCTGCCTCATTGTTGGAGGAATCAAAGTGAATCTGGAGCACATATCTGAGCTTATCTCCTCTGGGGGAAACCAGGACAACCCCAGCACCGGAACCATTCAACATCTTAGAGCCATCGAAAAACATGGTCCAATGCTCCGAGTGAACTTCAGTCGGCTGCTGTTGTTCAATCCACTCGGCGAGGAAATCTGCTATCGCCTGGGACTTAATGGCTTTCTTTGCCTCAAACTTGATATCAAGGGGAAGAAGTTCAATCGCCCATTTGGCCACTCGACCAGTTGCATCTCTGTTGTGCAAAATCTCTGATAGTGGAGCGTCGCTGACGACTGTGATGGAATGGTCAGAGAAATAATGAGCAACCTTCTTTGTGGTCATGTATATTCCATACACAAGCTTCTGATAATGAGGATATCTCTGCTTGGATGGAGTCAAGACTTCAGACAAATAATACACTGGGCGCTGAACTTTGAGAGCTTTTCCTTCTTCTTCCCGCTCGACCGTTAGCACAGTACTGACGACTTGTCCTGTGGCTGCGATGTAGAGCAACAGAGGCTCTTTGCTGATTGGAGCAGCAAGCACCGGCTGGGTGGAGAGCAGAGCTTTTAGCTCGGCAAACGCTGCATCAGCTTCTGGAGTCCACTCGAACTTGTCAGCCTTCTTCATCAGTCGGTAAAGAGGCAGTGCCTTTTCACCGAGTCGTGAGATGAATCGACTTAATGCGGCCAAGCATCCAGTAAGCTTCTGGACATCGTGCACTCGCACAGGGCGTTTCATTCGGAGAATAGTGCCAATCTTCTCTGGGTTAGCGTCGATTCCCCGTTCGGAAACGAGAAAACCGAGTAACTTGCCACCAGGAACTCCAAATGTGCACTTTGATGGATTGAGCTTGATATCATACCTTCTGAGGTTGGCAAATGTTTCGGCGAGGTCAGCGAGCAGGTCGGAACCTTTTCGTGACTTGACAACAATATCATCCATATAAGCTTCCACATTCCGACTGATTTGGGTGAGTAGACACTTCTGAATCATTCGCATAAATGTGGCTCCGGCATTCTTGAGGCCGAATGGCATGGTGATATAGCAGAAGCACCCGAATGGAGTGATGAAAGCTGTTTTTACCTCATCGGGCCCGTACAGACGGATCTGGTGGTACCCGGAGTAAGCATCTAAAAAAGACAACCTCTCGCATCCCGCGGTCGAGTCAACAATTTGATCTATGCGAGGGAGAGGAAAGTGATCTTTCGGGCAGGCCCGGTTGATGTGCTTGAAATCAATGCACATTCGGAGCGACTTGTCCTTCTTAGGAACCATGACGACATTAGCGAGCCACTCGGAGTGGTATATCTCTCGGATAAATCCTGCCGCCAACAGTCGAGCCACTTCTTCACCGATGGCCTTTCTCTTCTGGACGGCGGACCGCCGAAGATGCTCTTTGACTGGTTTTGCAGACGAGTCGACTCTTAGGCGATGCTCAGCCAGTCCCCTGGGAACACCTGGCATGTCAGCGGGCTTCCATGCAAAAATGTCCCAGTTCTCACGGAGGAACTGGATGAGCGCTTCTTCCTATTTTGGGTCGAGTGTTGTGGAGATGCGGGTCGGAGCTGCTTCGGGGTCGGTCGGGTGAATGTGAACAGGCTTCGTCTCACCGGACGACTGGAATGCAGACTCTGTGGCGGGCTTCTTGGATCGCAGTAAATCACTCGGATCTGCGTTTTGCTTGTATTCTTCGAACTCGACCGCTGTCACTTGGGAATCGGCAATCTTGGAGCCCTTCTGAAAGCACTCCTCCGCCTTTTTCCTATCACCGGTGACAGTGATCACACCTTTGGGACCGGGCATCTTCAATTTGAGGTACACGTAACATGGTCGAGCCATGAACCGTGCATAGGCTGGTCTCCCCAAAATGGCATGATATGCACTTTGAAAATCCACGACCTCAAACGTCAACTTTTCTTTGCGAAAATGCTTTGAATCGCCAAACACTACGTCCAAAGCTATCTGGCCGAGTGACTCGGCCTTCTTCCCTGGTATAACTCCATGGAAGCTCATGTTACTAGTGCTCAGTCGGGACATCGGAATGCCCATACCTTTCAATGTGTCTGCATATAACAGATTCAGCCCACTTCCACCATCCATCAGCACCTTTGTCAGTCGAGTGCCTTCGACAACTGGATCGACCACCAAAGCTTGCCTCCCAGGGGTGGCAATATGAGTCGGGTGATCAGATTGGTCGAATGTGATGGGTGTTTGAGACCACTTCAGATAATTTGCCTTTGCTGGGGCAACCATGTTCACCTCTCGGTTAATCACTTTCAGTCGACTTCTGCTTTCCACATCTGCAAAGATCATCAGAGTGGAGTTGATATGCGGATATCCTCCCTCACTGTCCTCTTTGTCTTCGGCCTTGTCCGACTCCTTCTCCTTGTCCTTAGACTGTTTTCCCTGAAACTGCTGGATCAGGAGTCGACATTGGCGAGTGGTGTGCTTTGGGTAAATGATATTCCCCTCTTCATCTTTCTTCGTGTGAATGTGACACGGCATATCCATCACGTCGTTCCCTTCTTTATCCTTTACCTTCTTGGGGTTCCAGGATCCTTTTGGTTTCCCCTTAAACTTTCCTTGAGTCACGGCCAGAGCCTCTCCAGGAGCTGCCGGTTCAGCCTTCCGCTTCTGTTTCCGACTGGTGTTTCCTTTTTCCGACTGACTCGGCTTGTGCTTGCCGCTTCGGAGTCGGTCTTCTTCTTCGCCGTTGGCGTACTTGGTAGCAATCTCCATCATCCGACTCAAGGTCATGTCACCGGTTCGACCAAATTTCAAACTCAGTTCTCTGTTCTTGACGCCGTCTTTGAAGGCGCATACTGCCTGATGGTCAGAGACATTTTCCACAGTGTGGTGCAAAGTGATCCACCTCTGAATATACTCTCTGAGAGTCTCATTAGTTTTCTGCACGCAGACTTGCAACTCTGTCAATCCCGCTGGTCGCTTGCAAGTCCCTTCAAACGTTCTGACGAACACTCGGGACAGATCTTCCCAAGTGTAAATGCTGCTAGGAGGTAATTGAGTCAACCATGCCCTGGCAGAACCTTCCAACATGAGGGGCAAATGCTTCATGGCCACCTCGTCGTTCCCACCACCGATCTGAACTGCCACTCGGTAGTCTTCAAGCCAAGTTTCAGGCTTAGACTCACCAGTGAACTTGCTGACTCCTGTTGCCAACCTGAAATTGGGGGGGATAACTGCGGCTCTGATAGCTCTGCTGAAACATTCAGGACCAGAAACATGTACTCGACTGCTCGTGGGTACATCTCTGTCGAGTGCGCCTCGATGGGCTCTGTTCCGGTCGACCAACCCTTGCACGATAATGGATCGCGCGTCGAAGCCTGGCTCTCTGGGGTCAACTGGAACCCTACGCCCTGTACTGTACTGACGCCTATCATCTGGCTGCCGAGGAGCGTAAGACCCACCCCTCGGAGGGGAATAGGGCACTCGACGCCTATCATCTCGGTCGAGTCTGTCGCCATATTGATCTCGCCGATTCTCACGCCCTTCGCGCCGCGGAGGCGATCTGGGGCTGTGAGCCGACTGAACCGTATTCACAGTGACAGATCGACTGTGAATTCTGTTGCGCGACTGAGACACGGCTGAATTCTGATCTCCTGCTGCCCGGAGCAGATCCCTGATCTGCAGCAAACCTCTGCCAGCTTCTGACTGCGAAGGCTGAATGGACTCTGCTATACGGGTCGCAGCTGCTAAATTCTGAATTGGGGTTCGATATACCTGAGTCGGCGGGAAGAGTTGACGTCGACTGGTGTCGGGAACTCGTTGCCGCGCGCGCTCGTCGAGTGCTCGCTGAAGGTTCTCCAGTCGAGTGCGCTCGGCCAAATTGGCCAGACGCGCCTCCTCCAAGGCACGAGC
This sequence comes from Triticum aestivum, assembly GCF_018294505.1. Taxonomy (NCBI): domain Eukaryota; kingdom Viridiplantae; phylum Streptophyta; class Magnoliopsida; order Poales; family Poaceae; genus Triticum; species Triticum aestivum. The sequence continues at coordinate 533,262,545 of NC_057803.1, forward strand.
CTCGGGGGTTTCTCCTGCGATGGGAATACGCAGGGGATCCTCGTTCCTGCGGCGAAGCTCTTCTCTTTGCAGAGAGTCGAGTGGCTCGGGCTGGTACTCTTCGTAGTTTCGTGCAGGGTCGCCGCCGTCACCTGCTCCACCACCACGGGCGAAGCCAGGAGGGCTGTGGGGCCCGTCGACCATCAAGACTTCCGCCGCTGGATCGCTGCTTCCGCACTCGGAAGCAGTCTCTCCGGAGCCAGTCGACTGATCGAACAAGCCGTAGAGAGATTCGTTGGGCTCGATTGCCGCAACTTGTGTAGTGGCCGATTGGCGAGCCACCGCGTGACTCACCCATCGCTGAAGCCTCGACCGGCCTGAGCGCTTGCGCTGGCGGGAGACCGGGAGGGCGGACGATGGAGGAGCCGACCGATACTGGGTCGACGGTTGCCGCAGCAGAACGCCGCGGACACATGCGCGAAAATGCGTCGCACCGCGGACGGGGAGCGCATCTACGTCGAGTGGAGCCTCCTGGAGCCATGCGGAGTCGTCGGCGATGAAGGTGAGAGTGCCGAGACGGATCTCTTGACCCTCGACCAAAACTCCAGCAGACACCATGATGAAAGTACTCGGAAGAATCGCAACTTCTCCACAAAATCGCTAAAACACCGGCCCCACGGTGGGCGCCAACTGTCGTGGTTCTAAGCCTGACAGTAGAGTGGGGGGTAGGTATGGAGAGGCAAGGTCCTAGCTATGGAGAGGTTGTAAGCACAAAGGATGTACGAGTTCAGGCCCTTCTCGGAAGAAGTAACAGCCCTACGTCTCGGAGCCCGGAGGCGGTCGAGTGGATTATGAATGTATGAATTACAAAGTGCCGAACCCTTCTGCCTGTGGAGGGGGGTGGCTTATATAGAGTGCGCCAGGACCCCAGCCAGCCCACGTAGGAGAGGGTTTAAGGTGAGTTAAGTCTGGGGCGTTACTGGTAACGCCCCATATAAAGTGCCTTTACTATCATAAAGTCTACTTGATTACAGGCCGCTGCGGTGCAGAGTGCCTCTTGACCTCCTGGTGGTCGAGTGAGTCTTCGTGGTCGAGTCCTTCAGGCCAGTCGAGTGAATCCTTGTTGGTCGACCGGAAGGCGACCTCTTCTAAGGATGTCCTAGGGTAAGTTACTTGGAACAGGTCCATGACCCTACCCTAGGTACATAACCCCATCACCCGGAGCAAGTATCCTTGCCGGTCCAAAAGAAGGAACGGCGCCTATGATCAATCTACTCTATCACTCCAGAGGGCAGCAAATAAGAACACATAAAGTAGGTTGGAAGATTATTAAGGACAGCGTTGCAAAGAACCAGTCGACCACCCGACGAGAGCAGGAGAGCTCGCCAACCCAACAGATAGCGGTCGAATGATTTGAGGAGGGGGTCGTAGACGAAGGTAGGAAGCTTGAGCGGGGACAAGGGTAGCCCTAGGTAAGGTTGGGGGAAAGAAGAGACGGGGCACCCTAAGATGGAGTCCAACTCTGCCGACAACTCGGGGGTGCAATGCATGGGAACAAACCCGGACTTGTGGAAATTGATCACAAGCCCGGTCGCACAGGCGAAAGCGTCGAGGATGCTTTTGAGATGCGTAACAGAGGGGACGTCCGCACGACAAAGGATAAGGGTGTCGTCAGCGTACTGAAGGACGGGACAGGGGATGGTGGGATCGATGGGGTGCGAGAGATGGCCATCGGCACTGGCCGCTCGGACCATGCGCTGCAAAACGTCGGCCACGATGATAAAAAGATAGAGAGAAAGGGCGTCGCCTTGGCGAAGGCCATTGCGGCAAAGGATCCAGTCCTCCGGAGTGTCGTTGAGAAGGACAGACACATGGCCAGTGGACAAGATGGCCTGGATCCAATCACACCAGCGATCACTAAACCCACGCGCGGACAAGATCAGGAGGAGGCTCGACCAGTTGTCAGAGTCGGCAGCGTAGACGATGTTCTCGAAAATGCGCCTCCCAAGAAGGAAGCCTGTCTGGTCCGGGTCCACCAGGGAGTGGATGTGCCGCTGAAGTCCAGTGTAGAGAGCCCTGGTGATGGCCTTCATGATACAGTTTTGCAGGGAGATCTGTAGAAAGTCAGAGGGGGACCGGGCCGCCTCAGACTTAGGCAGGAGAAGTCGACTGAATTTGATTGGTTGTCCTGAATTTGATTCCCAAGCTGCACATATTTTTGGACGTGGCTGTACTTCACTCATCGTGAACGCCTCTTTCAACAAATTTGATGTGGCTGTACTCCACTCATCGTGAAGGGTCCTTTGTCCTGGCACGTACTCCCTCCGTCCAAAAATACTTGTCATCAAAATGGATAAAAAAAGATGTATCTAAAACTAAAATATGTCTAGATGCATCCCCTTTTATCCGTTTTGATGACAAGTATTTCCGGACGGAGGGAGTACACACCATAGACCATGCCCTGCTCCACGGCGGAACAAGCCAGGCGTCGCCGCTTTGAGGAACGTAGTACCCAGTCCACAAGAAGACGGCACGTGCTGTTTGCTCCGGCCGGGTGTGTGTCGTCGTCTCAGCGTGTCGGGGGGCGGAGGCGTACTACGACGTGCTGTCTCTCTCGCGCATGGATAACGCTGGAAAAGACGGACGAGGTCCACGCGGCGCGCAACGACTGTATCTCATCCGTGATGTAGATCTGCTGCCAGACTTTAACTATTACTCAGTATTAAAGGAATTCAGCGGCCAGCGATCAGCTGGAGCAACCGACGGAGGCCCGAACAGCCAGGGGGAGCAAGCAAGGTTTCAATTTCATCGGGAAACCATGGAGGCGCAAGTGTCTTTGCCCCTCATGGCAATGGCCCTCCTCCCCCTGCGGCGGCTCATCTTCCTCCTCTGCTTCTTCTCCGCTCTGCCACGCCGCTGCCGCTTCCTCGCCGCCGAGGCGGCTCCGACGCTCGTCGCCAGCCTTCCAGGCTTCGACGGACCCCTCCCCTTCCGGCTCGAGACCGGGTACGTATTCCTCGGTCAAAAATGCTACACTTCCGGGCAACATACGGCTGGTCCAGCAAAGTTCTTCCTCGGTCAGGCACGCACGTTCTCGGACGCTCCTGCACTGCAAGTGCACTCGTTTACAAGCTCCTTGTCCATGGCAGGTACGTGACCGTGGACGAGCAGAACGGCGCGGAGCTGTTCTACTACTTCATCGAGTCGGAGGGCGACCCACGGAGCGATCCGGTCATCGTCTGGATCACCGGCGGCGACCGCTGCAGCGTCCTCAGCGCGCTGCTGTTCGAGATAGGTCAGTGATCTAGCCGACTTTACTATTTCTGTCTTGGCTGGCACTTCTAGATCTAGCTGCCTGATTGCTGAGTTTTGGTTGAGTAAAGTCAACTTCATTTGTACTAGGCCCGTTGAAATTAGTCGGAGAACCCTACAATGGCACCATACCACGGCTGCGGTACCATCCCTACGCATGGACCAAAGTTGCCAGTATTCTGTTCGTGGACTCACCGGTCGGCGCCGGGTTCTCCTTCTCCCGGGACCCAAGGGGCTATGATGTTGGAGAAATCTCTTCTTCTCTGCAGCTCAAAAAGTTTCTCACCAAGGTACGCAAAGGAAAACGGTCCATTTTCCTTCCACGGAATCCTAGTTTCTTCTCCGGCTCCGGCAAGTTGGTCTGCCTCGGTTCTATAAAATGGGTTCGTGTCTAGTGATAATGATAAGAGCAACTCCACTAGGCCGACCCAAATGGACGGTGCATTTGTCCGTTTTTTGTCTGTTTGGGTCGGCCGCCCATCCGGCGTCCGTTTAGTTTTGCATTTGGGTCGGCAGTGCGCCCAACGCGCCGACCCATTTCATCTCGTCGCTCAGTTAAAAAAAAAGGCCCGCAGCCATAGATCATGCCAGCGCCCATGTCATCGCCCTGGTTTTGACGCTCCAGCGCATGGGCGGGGCAAAATCGGTCTAACGCACACTGATTTTGGCGCGCCACGGCGCGCGTTAAGAAGGCGTTCCCTCCACACTCTGTCTGCCGCCCACTCGCCTCGCCTCCCCTCTCACTAGCCTCGTCGCCTGGGCGCTTTGGATTTTCGCGGAGTCCGCGAAGCGGCTTCTCCTTCGAGATCTAGTTCGCGCTAGTTCTACAAGCAAAGGAGGACGGAGCGAACCGTTTATCGGGAGGACAAGCGTTCGCGCAAGCAGGCCGCTCAATTGAACATGAAGCTAAGAGAAGCGTCGTCCTGAAACTCCGAAGATGAGCGGTATGTTGACGCCTACATTCCGACGTCAGAGGAGGACATTACCGAGTCGGAGTCGGGTGACGACGAGTAGTTGATCTTTCCTTTTATATGTCTATACTAGAACTATCTAGGTATCCTTTATCTATAGAAAAAATGGTCGGCGGCGTCAGCGACGAAGGAGGCGGGCGAGGGTGTGTTGTTCGATGGGAAGAGGCCAATGTGCCACCGACCAGCGGGCCCGGGGAGGGAAGAGGACGAGCGCGCGCATCCGTCTCGTGTCTATGCCGATGCAAATCCGGCTTAAAAATGGGCTAGAAATGGATCGGCAGGCGGACGCCACACAAACGTGCATCCGTTTGGGTCGGCGTGTTGGGCCGGCTTTTCTGTCCGCGCCGACCCAAACGAACGGCGGCGGACGAAATGGGTCGTTCCATTGGAGTTGCTTTAAACTCCCATCCTGGCTTCGATTACATAAAAGCTTGCCTGAGAGAGAAATCCCCACATAAAAGCTTGCCTGAGAGAGAAATCCCCAAATCTGCCCCGCCTAAGAGCCTTGTTCATCGCCGCGGGCCGCGTCTAAAACACGGTTCACCACAACGCATTTCAGAAGCAAACGTAGGGAACACATCGACATGGACGGCGGCTGGCAGAGTGGAGTAATAGGACATGACGTCGCGTTGTAGTAATAGGGCGAGGTTGTCAGATTCGCCGTCGTCGGTGGTGGCGGGGAACATCTTTGGTAGACGGATGCGAGACGCGAGGAAGCAGACGACCGGGAGCACAAACATCAAAAACCGGCAGGCGACGTCGTCGATGGTGGTTTTACGTGCTTGGTTTTGACTTGTCAATCCTTGATTGGATCAAGGGGAAGGGAGGGGCCCTGCCCCCCTAAAAATCATGAGGCTGATCGTAATGGTAGTATCATAGTTAGTATCATGTATGCCAACTAGGCAATTTTGATTAGGTATCGTAGCATTAAATGAAGAAAGAGATGATGGAGTATCATATTATGATACCATATCATAATAAATGCTATAGTACTTTGTGTCATGCATGGCAATACATAGAGTACTACATGATACTAATATATGATACTATGCATTAGAGAGGTAGTATCATACACTAGTATCATATGCATGATACTACTATATAATACTCCCCGTTACAACCAGCCTAAGGAGGCCTGTTTAACTGTTTGGAAGGGTCCACTAATGGCCCATAATATGCCCGTCGATGTACTCACGTGGCATAGATGGCTTGTTTTCGTAGGACGAGACTTGCCTGCTCCCCGCTTGTGCGCCCATCCGTGCTCCCGCATACGTGGCTTGATTTGATTGGAACAAAATAAAGCCCGACCCCACCCACTTAAAATCAGGGAGGGAGATAATTAGATTAAAAAAGAAAAAGAAAAAAAGACAGTCGTAGGATGAGGTGGGAGCACAGATGGAAGTATGGAGAGGGAGCAGTCAAGCCGGATCCGTTTTCGTAAACCAAGCCACGTCCCACGTGGGCACACGACAATTCTAATTCCTGCCTTTATTTTAACACAGTACAGACACAAACGCTCATATATATAGAGACCTCTTTCAATGATTATATATTGGTTCGCAATTCTAATCCCTGCTATTTGGCACTTATTCATGCAAACGCGGACATGTCAGCAACAATCTTTGGTTAAGAGGTTTTGTAGACCTCAACTTCTTTTCCAGGGGTTATTAAGTGATTCGAACCAAAATATGGGGCAAAGTAAGCGCCCCAAATAACTATAGGGAGAAAAGGGCATTTTGTTTGAAAATCCTCTATAACACTAAGCTTCCTAATTTTGAAGGACTCACAATCAATTGAGGTCTCCAGTTAAAATTGGGTTACCCGATTTTGGTCGGGTCAACAATTTCTTAAAGCTCTCTCATTCAATTCCTTTATACTATACACTATGCTTCTTAATTTTTAAGACCTCACAATTAATTGAGGTCTTCAATTTAAATTGAGTCACTCAGTTTTGACTGGGTCAACAACTGCTCAAGGAGCTATCCCATTCAATTATTTTAAGTCAGCATTGTTCCCTAATTTTGAAGCTATTCAATTCGATTGAGGTATTCAATTATGGAGCCAATCATTTTTCAAATCAATCAGCAGCAACTGGCTATAAAAATGATATTGTAGCACCAATATAGTACATGCAGCTACCGACGCAGGAATTTCCCACATAAATATGAGTTTCTTAGCGGATAACACAGAATCACATCAAGAAAGGCCCACCAAATCATCAAACTATATAAAAAAACACTATTATTTTTTGGAAAGTCAAATTCCTTTAACTTTGACCAAGTTCAGAGCCAAAAATGTCAATATCCACAATATTAAACAAAAAATATAGAAATTCATTTCATGATGAATCTAATTATACCGATTTGATATTATGAATTTTGATATATTACTCTACACATTTGATCAAACTTAAAAAGGTTTGCCTTTAAAAAAATGTAATACTCCCTCCGTTCCTAAATATTTGTCTTTTTAGAGATTTCAACAAGTGACTACATACGAAGCAAAATGAGCGAATCTATACTCTAAAATATGTCTATATACATCTGTATGTGGTAGTCCATTTGAAATCTCTAAAAAGACAAATATTTAGGAACGGAGGGAGTACATCTTATATTTTGAAACAAAATGAGTAATGTTTTTAAGAAACCCAACAACATTAACGGCGCAGCAAAGCGCGCCCAACCCTTCTAGTATATTGCTATTTGCCCAAGGGATACATAAAAAGAGGACAAAGAACATTTTTTACTCCAAGAGGACAGAGGACATAGATTAAATTGATTGATTAGTTACAATTTTGTGTTTATCTTCTTAATCAGTGGTTCACCGAGCATCCTGATTGCCTCTCAAATCCTTTCTACGTCGGAGGAGACTCATCCGGTGGAAAGATCGTTCCATTTCTTGCACAGAAGATCTCGGAAGGTATGTTGCACTGGTGAGTTGTTTAAGGTCCTTTGGCAAGATAGATGTTTATTCATACTTGAACACTACTATGTTGTTTTCAGATATTGAAGCTGGAGTGAGGCCGTTAATTAATCTTAAGGTGCTCTAAATTCACACCGCGTCATTTCCTTATGTAATAATTTGGCTGTTTGCATTCTTGATGTCTTGACTAGCTCTTTGACATTGTGTTCATGCAGAGGTCGGGTGTAATTGAGATCTGCTTAATATTAATATATTCCATTTATCTAGAAAATATCACGAACAACTTTAGCTGCATAATCCCAACCTGAACACAGTTTGTATTTGTCATAAAAAAATTGACCAGGGCTATCTGGTCGGCAACCCGGCTACTGGTGAATACAACATTGATTATGGATCAAGAGTGCCATATCTTCATGGAATGGGCATAATTTCAGATCAGTTGTATGAGGTGATTAATTAGACATGCCTCCAACACCTTATCACTCACCTACGGATCTGTAGTTTGCTTCCGCCCATAAGAGGTTAGTTAATTATGTCTCCATGTGGTTGCATGTGATTGATTTTTAGTTGATAATGGAGCACTGCCAAGGGGAAGATTATAGCAACCCCAAGAATGCGCTCTGCGCTCAAGTTTTGGACAGGTCCAACCAAGTAAGGATATAACCACTTGAAATTTCTCCCTCTTCTTTTGTATACAAATCAAGTGAAAATTAATGATACAAATACCCTGTCTCGAGCATGCCATTCCCCAGTGTTTGACTCTGTATAATAACTTACTACATGGTTCTGGTTGACATATTAATATGTTCCTTTCAACCAACTAATTGACGTTTCACTGCAGCTGTGGAATGAAATTTCACATCCACACATTTTGTATAAAAAGTGTGTCTATGCGTCTTCCGGACCAAACGACGGGAGTACAGAAAGAAAGATCCTAAAGGAGGAAGTAGGAGTACTTAAGCATCCACCTCCTCGTCCTTCAATGGGTTGCCAAGTAAGTCAACCTGAATTAAGTGTACGAAGACTTTTTTTTATTAATTGTATGAAGACCTGATTATTACCAGATGTTCCATTCGAACGGATTCTTAGATCAAATGTTGCATTAAAGTTTATAAGTGACCCATCTGGTCGGTAGTTTGTATGTGGTGTTAGCTGGTGATAAGTATGTGGTATAATTACAGAGAATTAAACTTTGTATTTTTGGAGTACTATCGGTCATTTGTACTGAGCCACCGGTTTGGTCGTATATGATATCAAATTATTACAAGGAACTAAAGTTGTACTCCCTCTGTCTCATAATATAAGACGTTTTCTGACACTGATAGAAAACGACAATTGTTTGTATTAGTCTGTATATGAGGTGTAAGGTTATGAATATCTTTGTCAAACATTAATATTCGAAGTCTGCCATATCCATGGTCCTGTGATGTTTAGGTACAGTTATGAACATTGGTCGATTGTTGTCCATTAGAAATAAGAACACACTAGATCTATGGAAGGATTATATTTAGATATAATACCAAAAGTATGTTGTGATATATTTAGGTGCAACTATAAAGATGCATCGGCTATGATATGTTCATGTTCTCACTACACTACACATGTGCAAATCTATCGGTTGTTATCTACTTAGGTGCAAGTATAAGATCGTGGATCTGATCGCTTTTTCCCCCCTCGCCTACGCATAGCTTTGGTTTTATATGACTTTGTTATTTGCTGGTGTTTTTTTTTTGTGTGTGTGTGTTATTGGCTGTGTGCATCCTAACTATGCAGAGGCCGGATGTGTACTCATTGTGTTTGTATCATCTTGATGCTTCATTCTGAGTCAATAAAATCCACCCTTTGTCGGAAAAAAGTATAATATGTTGTTACATCATCAAAAGTTATTTTCAAATCAGGTTCATTTTTTTTCCATCTACAGACATATGGTAATTACCTATCATATTTTTGGGCTAACAACAACCTCACTAGGAAAGCCCTTGGGATCAAGAAGGTAAGCTAATAATTTTCTCCTCGGCAAGAAATTTAATCTTGGTATTTACATTTTTTTTACCTTTCTGGTTTGACTCTATATACCATTTAATTAGGGGAGCAAGGACGAATGGGTGAGGTGCCACGAACGAGATCTACCTTATTCTTTGGACATCAAGAGCACAATAAAGTATCATCATAATATGACGTTAAAAGGTTATCGTGCACTGGTATATAGGTAAACATCTTATAATAAATGTTTGCTTTATTACTTGTGGCAGGCACAGTTTTGCTGAACTGAAGGCTACATAAAAAGAATAAGAGATGCTCTTATTTCCATCTCCGATTTTCCAAGTTGTCATGTTATAAGCTCATCTATCTTTGATTGCAAAATTTTGTTGATAGCTTACCAAGCTGACCACTTGGTTTATAAGCTCATCTATCTTTGTTGTTCAGTGGAGACCATGATTCTGTTATACCGTTTCTGGGTACCCAGTCTTGGGTGCGATCACTGAATTTCCCCATTGTGGATGAATGGAGGGCCTGGCATCTAGATGGACAGTCCGCAGGGTGAGAACTTATATATGATAAGTTGTATAATATTGTTCCATGATTGGTGTTGTATTATATTCTAGTATATAGATTGCTTTGGATAAGTGTACTTATTTGAAATATAATGTCTGCAGATTCACCATAACATACAGAAATAACCTGACATTTGCTACGGTAAAGGTAACATGATGTATATCTCTGCCTTCCGTTTCTGAGACCGCATGAGTTTGACATATACAAAATTATTTCCATATGGATTAAGAATTGTCATTGGACCGTTCAAGACTTCCTTTATTGCCATCCTAATTCGAATATCATTGAAAACATAAGAACTGTACCTCTATTCCTCTAATGCCACAATGGCGGAGACAAGCCCCAGTCTGCCCGTCGTGAGGCTTGTTTCTTCCTTTGCTGTAGCTAGTGTTTGGCATGGGTCCTGCCCCGTTCCTTGCTCCGTCAACTAATGCAGTACATAAGCATGTAGTAAATGGTAATATTGTATAGTAAATTAGTAATCCAGTATTGCTAAATGAGCCCATGTCTTTGGAGCCTGTTTCTAAAAATAGAAATCAAAGAACACATTTAAACTTTTCAAGTTTAAAGAAAATTAAAACTTTTCCGACAAATATATATACTCCCACTAAGTACATGTAAATTTCACAGAAAAGTATGCTTACTTGAGGGATACAAAAAGAAAAGACCAATATGTGGGTCTATAATAGTTGCACTAGTATTCACTATTATAGATTGCCAAAAAAAGGGTACTTCCGCAGACCATGATGTAGATCATACTACATGTACATGAGGGATAATTTTAAAATTTTCTGTAACTTCTAAATATGAATTTGTTTGTTTGTTTGTTTGTTTTAACACCTCTCTCCTAACCCACTTTCTTAATATAGAACGGCGGACACACTGCACCAGAGTTCGAACCAGAGAGATGCCTCGCTATGTTCGCGCGTTGGGTTTCCCATGAGTCGCTATGATTAATGTGCCTGATTGCCACATGCCTGTAACCTGATGTTTGGATAAAAGGAATCGTGCCAGGATGTTAATTCTTCTACAGTACGATGTATATTGCATATATGAACTACTCGTGGCAACCGCCAAACACAAGAAAGATTGTTAGTACTTCTTTTTTTGAGAAACAAATTGTTAGTGCTATACTCCACGATCCTGGTGCTTCATGCCATGGCTCCACGGAATTATCATTGACCGGAAGCCTGATTCTAGCGGCAAGGGTAGTGAAAATATGCGAAAAGTGCCTGCAGAGGCCGAATTCCATTGAGCTCTTTATTTTCTTCCAGCAAAAATACTTTTTCTACACCTTCAAAAAATCTGAAAAAGTATACATGTATACATATATTTGTAGTATACATGTACAAAATTTCATGTAGGACTGCTAAAGTGAGCCCGAGCGCACACTTCTTATTCTGCGCGCTGGTCCAACGTGCGAGCGCGCCCCTGCTCCAACTCCAAGTAAACCGGTTTGGCTAATCGATCCAGCCACTCCACCAGTTGATGGTAAAGTTGGGTCTAGTCATAGTAATACAATTATGATGCATTACTAGTGTGCCCTCTGCTCCGTGTCACAAAAGATAGAAACGTCTAATTATAGAAATACAAACATGATTCATTAGTCCGTGTCAAAATTAGTGGTAATACTGGTCCAATTATAATAATGCAGACATGATGCGTTACTATGGTATGCGTTCATGTGAACAGTAAATGGATCATTTGTAGTAGTTAGCAAAAAATAATTGCTAGTATTTTGTTTTTGTGAGGTAAGTAATTACTAGTATTAAACTCATATTTTTAATAACAATTAGCACTGCGACGTAAATTAGTTTGATTTACAAGACTACATACTCTTGCATATTACAAGGTTTATTACTACAAATTGCTACATTTATTGGATACTCCAAATTAATTGTATTTGGCCCAGACCAACATCATAACACAATTACCATCTTGTATTCATTAGAAAATGATAATACAAATTTTTTTTGGATGGCTCTTTTACTAGTAGTGAGAGAGGTAATTCTTTTTCCTCTTTTACTATGTTCCACATAACTTTTACCCCTCGTACATCCATCAGGTAACCATTTTTATTTCATTATTGTGTTTGCAAGGGATTTTACTACGAGTGAATAGCTAGTATTTGGCGTGGTATAGTAAATGGGAGTACCTAGAACTCATCTAGATGAGACGTAATTTGATCTCATTCACCTAAAAAACAAGAATGGATATAACCCACGTCAGCATACACGCATCTTATAGCATCACATCCAATGGCTATAAAAGATGAATGAGATCAAATTAAATCTCATCTAGATGAGTTCTAGCAAAACTGATAGTAAATGGGCTAATATAACATGGTAAGGGATCTAGTTGGCATGGCCCCTCGATGGTAACCAAGAGGAAGCTAGTAATGAACTGGTAATGGAACTTGAATACGTTACTATATTTGCTATTCCTCTTTACCCTCCCATGATTAGTGAACAAAGCCATGTAATGGAGGTGGGCTGCATGGCAGCAATAATGGAAAGTAAAACAATTACTATATTTTGTACTTTTTTACCCTCGCATGATCAGGGAACGAGAACCACGGGACGGGTGTAAGAGCGCGGGAGTGGTAGCATAAATTAAATCCGTTACGATATTTCCTATATGGTTTTACCCTCATGTGATTAGAGTGGAGCCACGAGACGGCGGTTGAGTGCATGGGAGTGGTAATGAAATTAAATTCATTACTATATTTGCTATTCTTTTTTACCCTCGGATGATTAAGGCACAAGTGGGAGTGCACGGTTGAGCGGTGCGCTTTGTGAGCAATTAGTGACCGGCGCGTAGAATAAGAGGTTTGCGCTCTCGCTTAGTGTGTGTGTATATATATATATATATATATATACATATATACATATATATGTATATATATATATATATATATTCGCATGTGATGTACAAAAAAAAGACATACTCATATTAAAATGGAATTTTCTTTGTTATATTTGGGCAGATATTTGTAATTTTTGTGTAGCATGCAAATAATCAAATTAGTCGGTAAAATTTTATACATACTTGAAGAATATGTGTATGTATTTGTAGAAAAAAAAGTTGAAATTTTCTGAAACTGTTTGAAAAGAGCTCCATGGAGCTCGGTCTATGCAACACCGTTCTAACAAATTTATTATGTGCTATTTGACAATTTCAATCATTAATATTTTCTACGAACAAACCTGTGATCGAATGATTTGGAGGACAATGATATCCTTAACCCACCAGAGTATAAGTCTTGAACATAAAACTGTTGCTCGCATTATTTCTGGATTAATTTCAGACATTTCGATGATGTGCGTTTGATGGGAGGAGACGTTCCCGTCAACTACGAAGGCATATGTGGCGACTTCGTTAATCTCAAGATGATGTGCCGGTTCAGTCTCTTGAAGGTGTTCATAGGGGTGGGTATGTGCGTATGTATGAGCATCTGTATTGTGCTAAAAAAATCATTCTTATCTTCTTAACTATGATTCAGTTTTGAATTTTATATATTTGAACTCCTAACGTCAAGACGTTTAGAACAAGATTAATCTTGGATAATTTACAAACACATATGAATTTCAATCTTTCAATCCACGTGTTCACTCAATCTATTTTAGTGTGTGAAATTGTTTTTTCTTTTAAATTTCAACAATCAACACATGTTCTAGTGAAATATGTTATTGAAATGGGTGATATCACTTTTTTGGAATTAGTGAAACTAGGTTTTAAAATGAGTGATTTTTTTTGAATGAGTGAAATTGGTGCTTGAAATGAGTGAAATCGTTTTTAAAGGAGTGGAAATATTTTTCTTATGAGTGAAACGGTGTTCTAAAATAAATGAAATCATTTAAGTAACTGATTTTTTTAATTGAGTGTTTTCTTATACGAGTGAAATCATAACACTGTGAAACATGTGTTTTTTTCACTCTTTTCAAAAAAGCTGATGTCATTCATATGAAAGAAAATGATTTTCTTGAATATGTGGAATGGGTTATTTCAAATATGTAAAGCTAATTCTAGATGGTTTTCTTGCCTCCAATCTGGTTTTATAAACATGTTCATTTTCAACCCGGATTTGCTGCGGCACGAAAGAAAGAATGATCGTGCACTATTGATTAAATTTGCCCCTAGAGAGTATTTTAAAAATGTTTAACTGATAAAATAACATCATATTCAGATTCTACATATTTTTTAATCAATTTTGTGTATCACACGTTAAAATTGAAGTTAGGGTTTAGAAAAATATGATTTAAAGAAACATTCGAACTATTCATTAAGGTTAGACCCTAAATAACATCTTAATAATGTTTAACCTGTAACATCATCATATTCAGACTATACATATTTTCTAATCAATTTCTATATATAACATGTCAAAATTAATGTTAGGGTTTAAAATCTATGAAAAATATGTTAAAATGCATATTAATCTGCAAAAAGCAATATTTTCTGGGTGGAATACGGGTATTAACCAAAACATTGGGGTGGGGCGGGGATTCTGCAAAAAACCAAAAGTTTTATGGAATCATTTCAAACAATACTACTAGTTGATTAACCGAAATATCAAGGCGTTGTCTACCAAAAAACTAGTCTCACTTAGAAAAGGATCACGAGTTGGTTTCAAAAATTGTAGGAGGTTTTCTGTAAAAAATTATGATAGACGGGTAGAAATGGGAGAGTATCAGGTGATACGGAGCCTTAGATGCTCCCATGATACGATCTCCTAGGAGCCGTTGGATCTCAGATTCAACGACTCTCGGAAGGCTTTTAATAGTTTGTGAAAAATACCTTTTGAAGTCTAAAAATTACGAACAAGTACGGCAACCTTTCACACCAAGCCTGGGTAGAAATACTTTTTCCTTTATTAGTAGGTATAAATTGATTGATCTGGCTTGTGTAGTCGATTCGCTCCTATACGGCGCTTCGAGCACCACTATCGAGACCTAGGGAATGTTTGCTGAAGTGGAGAGCGAGATGGGCCGGCCAAACACGCGGGATGCCACAATCTTGTTTTTTTTTCCTTTTTGTAGATTTTCTGTTTTATATATATATATATATATATATATATATATATATATATATATATATATATATATATATATATATATAGGTTTGCTATAGTAAGCCTGAGCGCATTGTAATTATAGTGTGCTCCGACCCACCCTTGGTTGAGCGCGTAACGTTGGTACGGTTATTTAACCACCAAAAAAAGACGCCGGGTCCGCTCCACTCCACTCCTGCATGTCAAACTGATGGTAATTTGAATACTAATCTATGGTAATCCAAGCTGGTACCTTTACGATGACTTGGATCGGTGCACCAACAGTAATAGAGTGTGGCAGGTAGTAACGCAATTACTATCTATCTCAACTAAAAAATATTACCAACTAATTTGTGCTCTATGCGCACCAGACCCTGCATGCTTACTATTACACGGTAACAAGATTACCTTATGGACCCACTTAATTCATTACCATCCAAATGTTGGTTCATTACTATGCACCCAAAATATTTGTTCCCTCTGTTTCGAATTTCTCGTCGTGGTTTTAGTTCACGTTTGAACTAAACCCACAACGAGTAATTTGGAACGGAGGGAGTACAAGGGAGTCTGATTTCATGGGGCACGTGATGTACAAGTAACCATTTAAATAGCGTTACTATCTTTGCTTGGGTATTTACTAGTGTGCTAAAAGAAAATGTGATTAGGCAGGAGAGGACCAGAGGGTGTGTAACTAATGTAATCAAGTTACTGTCATTTTTAAATTATTACTATGCCACGCTAGGGACTGGGTGGCGCGGGGGACCGAAAGGCTACCGGTAACCATTTTAATTGTTTACTATCTTTTGCCAAGGCTTTTACTAGAGGCCGGGAGAAAATGCGTTGAAGCGGCTAAACAAGCGTGGCCGGAGCGCAGAATTAGAGTTATGCGCTCCGGCTCACTTTAGCGCAGCCGTATATATATATATATATATATATATATATATATATATATATATATATATATATATATATATATATATATATATATATATATATATATATTGCACAAAACACTACAAAAACATTTGAAAAAATGTTGACCAAGCATCTGAAAAATGTTAAATACATATAGAGAAAATGTTTATTGTCTATATGAAAATTTTATACAAAAAAATAATGTGTATGAAAAAAATGATCACATAAAAAATGTTAATCAACCATTTGAAATTTTTTGAACATGTATTTGAATTTTTTTAATCAAGCATTTGAAAAATGTTAAATGTGTATAGAAAAAATCTTGACCATGTATTAAAAAATGATGAAAAATTGATCATGCACATACAAATGTTAATCAAGCATTTGAAAAAATGTTGAACTAGTATTTCAAAAATGTTAATCAAGGATTTGGAAAATATTAAATGTGTATAGAAAAAAATATTCACCATGTATTAATTTTTTTATTCTTTTATTTGAAAAATGTTAATCAAGCATTTAAAAATGTATAAAAAATGTTGAATATGTGTTAAAAGAAATGTTAATCTTGTATTTGGAAAATTTTAATCAAGGATTCGAAAAATCTTAAAGAATAATATGTATAGAAAAAAATGTTGATGTTGTATTAAAAATGTTAAATTTATATTGGAAAAGTGTTAAACATGTACTAGAAAAATGTACTTGACATATAAGAAAATGTAGAAACAAAACTAAAAGAAACAAAGTAAGACAAAAAAGGTACGGAAACCGATAAAAATGAAAGAAACAATGAAAAACCAAAATAAAAAACCTAAAGAAAAAAAGAAAACTAAAAAACCAGAGAAAACCGAATAAAACATAAAAAAGAAAAAACAGAAAAAAAGTGAATACAAAGAAAGAAATGAAGGAAGATAAAACAAAAATAGAAAAACTCAGGAAAACCAATACAACCCGGCTCTTGTACCCTCAACTAGGTCACGCCTAGTAGTTTACACGAAGTAGAAGCTGGCCTAGTCCTTTTCTTTTAAATGGGTGCTAAGGGCATATACAGTGGTGGCATATGGATACATATGCCCCATGACAAAAAATAATTTGAGGCATTTTTTTTCTAATGCAAGCTATTATTAGTGGGCCTTATTAAGAAATAGAAAATAAAGACTCTAGTACACATGCATCTCTACTTTTTACTCAATCTTTTCAGCTTTTGTCACCAGACCACACTTTTTCTCTTCAAGCATCCGCCTCCTGAAGAGGATCTCGTTTCCCTATCCGAACCTACTTTACGTCATATCCGATCCTACATGGTATATGGGGCATTATCTTGAGACTATGCATTGTACATTGCCCTAAGAGCCGGCCCGTAGGTACAACACAGGACCATTCACTTTAGCAAAATAGAAATCTATCCAGAACTCTATCTCGCTTAGGTCGCTCGATCCAGCTCGCTGGTTGACCATGGCCATTCACCACCATTGACTGTTGACCATGGCCATTCACCATTAACCAGGTTGTTTACCGGTTCACAAAAATTCAGAAATATGAAGAAAAGATGTTTACACAATTGAAAAATATTCATTAGTGTGAAATACAATCGTAAATTTGAAAATACCTTACGGATTTTAAAAAACTTCATGAGTTCATGAATTTAAAAAAGTTCACTACTTTGAAATTTTTCCCATTTTTTAAAAAAACTTTGCGAATCTGAAAAATAGTTCATGAATTTGAAAAGAGTTCACAAATTTGAAAATATTCATGAAATTTAAAAGAGTAAAGAAACCTAAAAAAATCAGAAATTCAAAAAATGCTCCTTAATTGAAAAAAATACACATATTTGAAAAGGTTCATGTATGAAAAATCATGATTATGCAAACAAAATCCATGCTTTGCAAAATAAAATCACGGATTTGAAAAAAATTCACATTTTTTTAAAATTCATTAATGAAGAAAAAAAATCATGGATTTGAACAAAAGTTCATCAATTTGAAACCATGCATTTGAAAAAAGTACATAAATTTGGGGAAAAAACTCACGGATTTGGAAAAAGTTCATGAATTTGGAAAAACGTCCGCGCATCTGAATAAGTTGATTGTGAAAACAATCATCAGTTCGGAAAAATGTTAAACGAGAATAAAAAAGAGAGCAGAAAAAGAAAACAAAAACGAAGGAAACCCGAACAATAACCGATGGAAACACCTAGAGAAAAAACGTAGAAAGAAATAGAGTTGTTGTGTAAAACTGCTACCATGATGAGTTGGCTCACTTAGGAAACATGTGTATATGCTAGGGGTGTGCGCCATTTGTCATTTTGCCTATGGGAACATATCTGGTGCACCGGAGCTTGTGGTGCTACCGGTGCACCGAACTCACATCATGCTTTTAAAATGTTCAAAAAATTCTGAAAAAAATTTAGCACACTCACATAACATCAATGTAGGTTGTCACAAAATTTCAAGTCAAAATTTGAATTATAACTCGAAAAACGAAAACGGCAAATTCAACACTGAATAGTACATAACATAACTTGGGCTTCAGATTTGGCCTGTTATCACACTGACGTCAAATTTGTCATTTTTGTATCTCAAAAAATATTTCAAAATTTACACTAAATTTTGTGAAATCATACATTGATGTTGTGTTAACGTGCTAGATTTTTTTCAGAATTTTTAAAATACTCTATGGCATCCGATGCACCGATAGCACCACAAGTGCGGCTGCACCAGATACATTCCCTTTTGCCTATAAGTGTAGCGGGCGCCAAATAGGAATTGGCCTCGCCTCTAGCCCTGCTAGTTCTCGCCTCCTAGTTGATTCCTCACAAGGTCATCGACGTCTCCTTGTCGCCCACCTCGCTACTCTCCATAAAAGCATCATGGTGTGCGGCTATTGCATTACTCCACTACTTGCTCTCTTGTAAGAGTGGTTGAGTAACCCGTAAGTGTAAGGGAAAAGTAACCTAGCAATAAGTATTTCTCTCGATTTGAGAACTAAGCTTTATCGAACTAGAGGGAGTAAAGTCACGTGTAAATGTTCATAAAACACAAAACACTATTGTCCCCAATGTTTCAAGAAGGTTGTTAAGTTTATTGTCCTGCTAATTACAAGGGTAAATTGCACAACATGGTAGCAACTGATAGATAGATAAAATAAATAAATGGTACAACAAAGAATAATATTTGATGTTTTCAATAATGGAAAATAGACCCCGGGTCATAGGTTTACTAGTGGCATGTCTCCAAGCAGATAAGTGTGGTGTGGTGCAAATTACACTTGGTCAATGATCAAATTGCAATATTTATATTTATGACAATGATCATTCATAGCATAATCTGTTGGGGAACGTAGTAATTTCAAAAATTTCCTACGCACACGCAAGATCATGGTGATGCATAGCAATGAGAGGGGAGAGTGTTGTCTACGTACCCTCGTAGACCGGAAGCGGAAGCGTTAGCACAACGCGGTTGATGTAGTCGTAGTCTTCACGGCCCGACCGATCAAGCACCGAAACTACGGCACCTCCGAGTTCTAGCACACGTTCAGCTCGATGACGATCCCCGGACTCCGATCCAGCAAAGTGTCGGGGAAGAGTTCCGTCAGCACGACGGCGTGGTGACGTTCTTGATGTTCTACCGTCGCAGGGCTTCGCCTAAGCACCGCTACAATATTATCGAGGATTATGGTGGAAGGGGGCACCGCACACGGCTAAGAGATCAATGATCAATTGTTGTGTCTATGGGGTGCCCCTGCCCCCGTATATAAAGGAGTGGAGGAGGGGAGGGCCGACCTTCTCTATGGCGCGCCCTAGGGGAGTCCTACTCCCACCGGGAGTAGGATTCCCCCTTTCCTAGTCCAACTAGGAGTCCTTCCAAGTAGTAGGAGCAGGAGACAAGGAAGGGGAAGAGGGAAGAGAAGGAAGGAGGGGGCGCAGCCCCTCCCCCTAGTCCAATTCAGACTAGTCAATGGGGGCGGGGGGCGGCCTGCCTCTTCCTCTCCCCTAAAGCCCAATAAGGCCCATATACTTCTTCCCCCGTATTCCCGTAACTCCCTGGTACTTCGAAAAATACCTGAACCATTCGGAACCTTTTCGATGTCCGAATATAGTCGTCCAATATATCGATCTTTACGTCTCGACCATTTCGAGACTCCTCGTAATGTCCCCGATCTCATCCAGGACTCCGAACTCCTTCGGTACATCAAAACTCATAAACTCATAATATAACTGTCATCGAAACCTTAAGCGTGCGGACCCTACGGGTTCGAGAACAATGTAGACATGACCGAGACACGTCTCCGGTCAATAACCAATAGCGGAACCTGGATGCTCATATTGGCTCCTACATATTCTACGAAGATCTTTATTGGTCAGACCGCATAACAACATACATTGTTCCCTTTGTCATCGGTATGTTACTTGCCCGAGATTCGATTGTCGGTATCTCAATACCTAGTTCAATCTCGTTACCGGCAAGTCTCTTTACTCGTTCCGTAATACATCATCTCGCAACTAACTCATTAGTTGCAATGCTTGCAAGGCTTATGTGATGTGCATTACCGAGAGGGCCCAGAGATACCTCTCCGACAATCGGAGTGACAAATCCTAATCTCGAAATACGCCAACCCAACATGTACCTTTGGAGACACCTGTAGAGCTCCTTTATAATCACCCAGTTACGTTGTGACGTTTGGTAGCACACAAAGTGTTCCTCCGGCAAACGGGAGTTGCATAATCTCATAGTCATAGGAACATGTATAAGTCATGAAGAAAGCAATAGCAACATACTAAACGATCGAGTGCTAAGCTAACGGAATGGGTCAAGTCAATCACATCATTCTCCTAATGATGTGATCCCGTTAATCAAATAACAACTCTTTGTCTATGGTTAGGAAACATAACCATCTTTGATTAACGAGCTAACCAAGTAGAGGCATACTAGTGACACTCTGTTTGTCTATGTATTCACACATGTATTATGTTTCCGGTTAATACAATTCTAGCATGAATAATAAACATTTATCATGAAATAAGGAAATAAATAATAACTTTATTATTGCCTCTAGGGCATATTTCCTTCAGTCTCCCACTTGCACTAGAGTCAATAATCTAGTTCACATTGCCATGTGATTTAACACCAATAGTTCACATCTTTATGTGACCAACACTCAAAGGGTTTACTAGAGTCAATAATCTAGTGCACATCGCTATGTGATTAACACCCAAGGAGTACTAAGGTGTGATCATGTTTTGCCTGTGAGAGAAGTTTAGTCAACGGGTCTGCCATATTCAGATCCGTATGTATTTTGCAAATTTCTATGTCAACAATGCTCTGTACGGAGCTACTATAGCTAATTGCTCCCACTTTCAATATGTATCCAGATTGAGACTTAGAGTCATCTAGATCGGTGTCAAAATTTGCATCGACATAACCCTTTACGGCGAACCTTTTTGTCATGTCCATAATCGAGAAACATATCCTTATTCCACTAAGGATAATTTTGACCGCTGTCCAGTGATCTACTCCTAGATCACTATTGTATTCCCTTGCCAAAATCAGTGTAAGGTATACAATAGATCTGGTACACAGCATGGCATACTTTATAGAACATATGGCTGAGGCATAGGGAATGACTTTCATTCTCTTTCTATCTTCTACCGTGGTCGGGTTTTGAGTCTTGCTCAACTTCACACCTTGTAACACAGGCAAGAATCCTTTCTTTGCTTGATCCATTTTGAACTTCTTCAAAACTTTGTCAAGGTATGTGCTTTGTGAAAGTCCAATTAAGCGTCTTGATCTATCTCTATAGATCTTAATGCCCAATATGTAAGCAGCTTCACCGATGTCTTTCATTGAAAAACTCTTATTCAAGTATCCTTTTATGCTATCCAGAAATTCTATATCATTTCCGATTAGCAATATGTCATCCACATATAATATCAGAAATGCTACAGAGCTCCCACTCACTTTCTTGTAAATACAGGCTTCTCCAAAAGTCTGTACAAACCCAAATGCTTTGATTACACTATCAAAGCGTTTATTCCAACTCCGAGAGGCTTGCACCAGTCCATAAATGGATCGCTGGAGCTTGCACACTTTGTTAGCTCCTTTTGGATCGACAAAACCTTCCGGCTGCATCATATACAACTCTTCTTCCAGAAATCCATTCTGGAATGCAGTTTTGACATCCATCTGCCAAATTTCATAATCATAAAATGCGACAATTGCTAACATGATTCCGACAGACTTAAGCATCGCTACGGGTGAGAAGGTCTCATCGTAGTCAATCCCTTGAACTTGTCGAAAACCTTTTGCGACAAGTCGAGCTTTGTAGATAGTAACACTACTATCAGCGTCCGTCTTCCTCTTGAAGATCCATTTATTTTCAATTGCTTGCCAATCAACGGGCAAGTCAACCAAAGTCCATACTTTGTTTTCATACATGGATCCCATCTCAGATTTCATGGCTTCAAACCATTTTGCGGAATCTGGGCTCACCATCGCTTCTTCATAGTTCGTAGGTTCATCATGATCTAGTAGCATGATTTCCAGAACAGGATTACCATACCACTCTGGTGCGGATCTTACTCTGCTTGATCTACGAGGTTCAGTAATAACTTGATCTGAAGTTTCATGATCATCATCATTAACTTCCTCACTAATTGGTGTAGGTGTCACAGAAACCGTTTTCTGTGATGAACTACTTTCCAATAAGGGAGCAGGTACAGTTACCTCATCAAGTTCTACTTTCCTCCCACTCACTTCTTTCAAGAGAAACTCCTTCTCTAGAAAGGATCCATTCTAAACAACGAATATCTTGCCTTTGGATCTGTGATAGAAGGTGTACCCAACTGTCACCTTTGGGTATCCTATGAAGACACATTTCTCCGGTTTGGGTTTGAACTTATCAGGATGAAAATTTTTCACATAAGCATCACAACCCCAAATTTTAAGAAACGACAACTTTGGTTTCTTGTTAAATCACAGTTCATATAGTGTCGTCTCAACGGATTTAGATGGTGCCCTATTTAACATGAATGCAGCTGTCTCTAATGCATAACCCCAAAACGATAGTGGTAAATCGGTAAGAAACACCATAGATTGCACTATATCCAATAAAGTACGGTTATGACGTTCGGACACACCATTATGCTGTGGTGTTCCAGGTGGCATGAGTTTGTGAAACTATTCCACATTGTTTTAATTGAAGACCAAACTTGTAACTCAAATATTCGTCTCTGCGATTAGATCGTAGAAACTTTATTTTCTTGTCACGATGATTTCCCACTTCACTCTGAAATTCTTTGAACTTTTAAAATGTTTCAGACTTATGTTTCATCAAGTAGATATACCCATATCTGCTCAAATCATCTGTGAAGGTCAGAAAATAATGATACCCGCCACGAGCCTTAACACTCATCGGATCACATACGTCAGTATGTATTATTTCCAATAAGTCAGTTGCTCGCTCCATTGTTCCGGAGAACGGAGTCTTAGTCATCTTGCCCATGAGGCATGGTTCGCAAGCATCAAGTGATTCCAAAATCCCATCAGCATGGAGTTTCTTCATGCGCTTTACACCAATATGACGTAAATGGCAGTGCCACAAATAAGTTGCACTATCATTATTAACTTTGCATCTTTTGGTTTCAATATTATGAATATGTGTGTCACTACGATCGAGATCCAACGAACCATTTTCATTAGGTGTATGATCATAGAAGGTTTTATTCATGTAAACAGAACAACAATTTATTCTCTTACTTAAATGAATAACCGTATTGCAATAAACATGATCAAATCATATTCATGCTCAACGCAAACACCAAATAACACTTATTTAGGTTCAACACTAATCCTGAAAGTATAGGGAGTGTGCGATGATGATCATATCAATCTTGGAACCACTTCCAACACACATCATCACTTCACCCTTAACTAGTCTCTGTTCATTCTGCAACTCCCGTTTCGAGTTACTACTCTTAGGCGTTGTTTGGCTAGCAGATATTAGCCACGGGAATATATAAAACGAGTTTCTAGTTGATGTTTAGTAAAAACTGGTTTTACTAAATTTTCGGTTAATAATCAGCTCGTGGAAAACTTTGTTTGGACTAGAAAAATGCAATTCTAGTTGGCCCAGTGGCTTCTTTGGATAGCAATTAGCCGCCATTCGTATTCCCGTCCGTAATTAGGCCAGGCTTCTTCCTTTGATCTGTGATCCCTCATCGCCGCTGGTGGCATGCATAGGCTTGACGCCACCCACGGTGACGGGACAGCCGTGACGAGGTTCGTGGCGACTCCTTCGGTGGTTGGCCGCCGACGGATGCATGCCCTGTATGTCCACGTCGCCGGTAGCTGCATCCACTAGGCCCTGAATAGGCTTGACGCCGCCTACTATGACGGTAGCCAGCTGTGCCCTTCTGGCAAGCTCCTCAGCTCATATACAACGCTGCTTGCCTCCACTCAGGCCATGATGACTGAGCATGTGTGGTCTGTGGACGCCAGCGGCTGCTTCCCTCGACGTCGAGGTCGCCGCGCCTACCTCCCTTCATCGGCACCGAATCACAGCTGCTAGAGTTGGCCGTCACTGAGCGACGCTGGTCGTGCATGCTTCATACAAAGCAGCCGTGCCCAGGATTCGGGGAGAAACAGTTACGATAAGTATATGCTAATCGTGTTTTTGGAAAAACGACTAATACTCGTTTTTCTATAAACCTGAAATCCTGGGTTTTAGGGATCCTGGTTTTCTATATCCATGAATTTGTTGGAACAAACAAACAAGGTTTTATTCTGTTAAACTATTTCCTTGGTTTGTAGAGATTGCATTCTCTATATTCTGCCTATCCAAACAACGCCTTAGTAACTGAACCAGTATCAAATACCGAGGGGTTGCTACGAACATTAGTAAAGTACACATCAGTAATCTGTATATCAAATATATCTTTGTTTATTTTGCCATCCTTCTTATCCGCCAAATACTTGGGGCAGTTCTGCTTCCAGTGACTAGTCCCTTTGCAGTAGAAGCACTTAGTCTCAGGCTTAGGACCAGACTTGGGCTTCTTCACTTGAGCAGCAACTTGCTTGCCGTTCTTCTTGAAGTTCCCCTTCTTCCCTTTGCCCTTTTCTTGAAACTAGTGGTTTCGTCAACCATCAACACTTGATGTTTTTCTTGATTTCTACCTTCGTTGATTTCAGCATCACGAAAAGCTTGGGAATCGTTTCTGTTATCCCTTGCATATTATAGTTCATCATGAAGTTCTACTAACTTGGTGATGGTGACTAGAGAATTCTGTCAATCACTATCTTATCTGGAAAATTAACTCCCACTTGATTCAAGCGATTGTAGTACCCAGACAATCTGAGCACATGCTCACTAGTTGAGCGATTCTCCTCCATCTTTTAGCTATAGAACTTGTTGGAGACTTCATATCTCTCAACTCGGGTATTTGCTTGAAATATGAACTTCAACTCCTAGAACATCTCATATGGTCCATGACGTTCAAAACGTCTTTGAAGTCCCGATTCTAAGCCGTTAAGCATGGTGCACTAAATTATCAAGTAGTCATCATATCGAGCTAGCCAAACATTCATAACGTATGCATCTGCTCCTGCAATAGGTCTGTCACCTAGCGGTGCATCAAGGACATAATTCTTCTGTGCAGCAATGAGGATAAACCTCAGATCACAGATCCAATCCGCATCATTGCTACTAATATCTTTCAACACAATTTTCTCTAGGAACATATTAAAATAAAACAGGGGAGCTAAACGCGAGCTATTGATCTACAACATAGATATGCTAATACTACCAGGACTAAGTTCATGATAAATTAAAGTTCAATTAATCATATTACTTAAGAACTCCCACTTAGAAAGACATCCCTCTAATCTTCTAAGTGATCACGTGATCCAAATCAACTAAACCATGTCCGATCATCACGTGAGATGGAGTAGTTTCAATGGTGAACATCACTATGTTGATCATATCTACTATATGATTCACGCTCGACTTTTCGGTCTCCGTGTTCCGAGGCCATATCTGTATATGCTTGGCTCGTCAAGTATAACCTGAGTATTCCGCGTGTGCAACTGTTTTGCACCCGTTGTATTTGAACGTAGAGCCTATCACACCCGATCATCACGTGGTGTCTCAGCACGAAGAACTTTCGCAACGGTGCATACTCAGGAAGAACACTTCTTGATAATTAGTGAGAGATCATCTTAAAATGCTACCGTCAAACTAAGCAAAATAAGATGTATAAAAAGATAAACATCATATGCAATCAAAATATGTGACATGATATGGCCATCATCATCTTGCGCCTTTGATCTCCATCTCCAAAGTATTGTCATGATCTCTATCGTCACCGGCATGACACCATGATCTTCATCATCTTGATCTATATCAATGTGTCGTCACGTGGACGTCTCGCCAACTATTGCTCTTGCAACTATTGCTATCGCATAGCGATAAAGTAAAGCAATTATTTGGCGCTTGCATCTTATGCAATAAAGAGACGACCATAAAGCTTTTGCCAGTTGCCGATAATTTCAACAAAACATGATCATATTATACAAAAACTTATAACTCATCACGTCTTGACCATATCACATCACAACATGTCCTGCAAAAACATGTTAGACGTCCTCTACTTTGTTGTTGCAAATTTTACGTGGCTGCTATGGGCTTAGCAAGAATCGTTCTTACCTACGCATAAAAACCACAACGATAGTTTGTCAAGTTGATGCTGTTTTAACCTTCGCAAGGACCGGGCGTAGCCACACTCGGTTCAACTAAAGTTGGAGAAACTGACACCCGCCAGCCACCTGTGTGCAAAACACGTCGGTAGAACCAGTCTCGCGTAAGCGTACGCGTAATGTCGGTCCGGGCCGCTTCATCCAACAATACTGCCGAACCAAAGTATGACATGCTGGTAAGCAGTATGACTTATATCGCCCACAACTCACTTGTGTTCTACTCGTGCATATAACATCAACACATAAAACCTAGGCTCGGATGCCACTCTTGGGGAACGTAGTAATTTCAAAAATTTCCTACGCACACGCAAGATCATGGTGATGCATAGCAACGAGAGGGGAGAGTGTTGTCTACGTACCCTCGTAGACCGTAAGCGGAAGCGTTAGCACAACGCGGTTGATGTAGTCGTACGTCTTCACGGCCCGACCGATCAAGCACCGAAACTACGACACCTCCGAGTTCTAGCACACGTTCAGCTCGATGACGATCCCCAGACTCCGATCCAGCAAAGTGTCGGGGAAGAGTTCCGTCAGCATGACGGCGTGGTGACGATCTTGATGTTCTACCGTCGCAGGGCTTCGCCTAAGCACCGCTACAATATTATCGAGGATTATGGTGGAAGGGGGCACCGCACACGGCTAAGAGATCAATGATCAATTGTTGTGTCTATGGGGTGCCCCCTGCCCCCGTATATAAAGGAGTGGAGTGGAGGAGGGGAGGGCCGGCCCTCTCTATGGCGCGCCCTAGGGGAGTCCTACTCCCACCGGGAGTAGGATCCCCTCTTTCCTAGTCCA
Source organism: Triticum aestivum (assembly GCF_018294505.1). Classification (NCBI taxonomy): domain Eukaryota; kingdom Viridiplantae; phylum Streptophyta; class Magnoliopsida; order Poales; family Poaceae; genus Triticum; species Triticum aestivum. The sequence continues at coordinate 533,289,790 of NC_057803.1, forward strand.
ACTAGGAGTCCTTCCAAGTAGTAGGAGTAGGAGACAAGGAAGGGGAAGAGGGAAGAGAAGGAAGGAGGGGGCGCAACCCCTCCCCCTAGTCGAATTCGGACTAGTCAATGGGGGGGGGGGAGCGCGGCCTGCCTCTTCCTCTCCCCTAAAGCCCAATAAGGCCCATATACTTCTTCCCCCGTATTCCCGTAACTCCCCGGTACTCCGAAAAATACCCGAACCATTTAGAACCTTTCCAATGTCCGAATATAGTCATCCAATATATCGATCTTTACGTCTCGACCATTTCGAGACTCCTCGTCATGTGCCTGATCTCATACGGGACTACGAACTCCTTCGGTACATCAAAACTCATAAACTCATAATATAACTGTCGTCGAAACCTTAAGCGTGCGGACCCTACGGGTTCGAGAACAATGTAGACATGACCGAGACACGTCTCTGGTCAATAACCAATAGCGGAACCTGGATGCTCATATTGGCTCCTACATATTCTACGAAGATCTTTATCGGTCAGACCGCATAACAACATACGTTGTTCCCTTTGTCATTGGTATGTTACTTGCCCGAGATTCGATCGTCGGTATCTCAATACCTAGTTCAATCTCGTTACCGGCAAGTCTCTTTACTCGTTCCGTAATACATCATCTCGCAACTAACTCATTAGTTGCAATGCTTGCAAGGCTTATGTGATGTGCATTACCGAGAGGGCCCAGAGATACCTCTCCGACAATCGGAGTGACAAATCATAATATCAAAATACGCCAACCCAACATGTACCTTTGGAGACACCTGTAGAGCTCCTTTTACAATCACCCAGTTACGTTGTGACGTTTGGTAGCACACAAAGTGTTCATTCGGCAAACGGGAGTTGCATAATCTCATAGTCATAGGAACATGTATAAGTCATGAAGAAAGCAATAGCAACATACTAAACGATCGAGTGCTGAGCTAACGGAATAGGTCAAGTCAATCACATCATTCTCCTAATGATGTGATCCCGTTAATCAAATAACAACTCTTTGTCTATGGTTAGGAAACATAACCATCTTTGATTAACGAGCTAGTCAAGTAGAGGCATACTAGTGACACTCTGTTTGTCTATGTATTCACACATGTATTATGTTTCCGGTTAATACAATTCTAGCATGAATAATAAACATTTATCATGAAATAAGGAAATAAATAATAACTTTATTATTGCCTCTAGGGCATATTTCCTTCATAATATTGTATAAGCATTACGTCCGTGATATGTAGACCATTATCCAACTGCATCTACAATTATACTCCAGCACAAGACCGCTATCCAGCATGCATCTCGAAGTATTAAGTTTGTAACAAACAAAGCATTGCAATAAGCATGATGACATAATGTAGACAATAAAATTATCATCTAAGTGTGATAAATAAATCATTGTTTTATACTTAGTGGCAACAATACAATACATGTTCAATCCATTATTGTCATTGGGATCAAACTTACTGCAAGATTGAACCCACTACTGTGCACCATGTCATCTGAAGAACTACCTATCAATCTTGGCCAGAGACAACAAATTGATCGGAAAGCATACATAGCTGTTTAATTATACAACAAAGAAACTTCAAGAGATTGAATATAATTCAATGAATACTTTGATCATAAAGTGACAATTCATCTCATCCCAACAAACTCAACCTTTGATTACATCATGTGGATCCCGATCATGTGAGGCAGCTCACATAAACTTTGTATTGAATCACATAGGAGAGACGATGCCATCTAACTACCGCTATGGACCCTAAGGTCCTAAGGAAACTACTCACACGTGTCCATGGTGGCAGGAATGTTGATGAAGATGGCTCCGATTTTGGATTCCCCCCTCGACAGCCGAAACAGGGCTCCAGATTGGATCTCCTCGGAACATGAACTTGCGGAGGCGCAAAAAATCAAAGAAAATAGTACCGAGGGTTTCTCAATTTACGAGATTTATAGGCGAAAGAATGTGCATAAGGCTGTGACGAGAGGGGCCCACACAGGTGGGCCCCCGTTCGCGCCACTAGGCCTCGTGCCCCCTAGTAGGTCCTGGCACTTTCTAGAATCATGGTGTCTTAGAAAAAAACATATTAAATCCCCGGGTTTTTTTGACCTCCGTAGATATGGATTTTCTAAAAAGTAAAAAACATGCAGAAAATAACAACTGACATTGGACAATGAATTAATAAGGTAGTCCAGAAAAAATTGCTGTAAAAAGTATTCAAAAATTATATTATAATAATATGAAATAACCAAAAAGATAAAGATACGTTTGAGACGTATCACCCACTCACCTAGATCCCAGAGTGAAAAAAGTACGGCAAGACAAACCCTCAAGCTCTTTCAAGTGTGTGTCACTTTTTCTCGAGAATTTGCTTCCCAAGAGACAAAAAATATGGCCGGGGTTTCAAATCTTAAAGACATCACAATTGCATATTGGATTATTGTGTTTTTACAAAATTTGAGACTTATTCACATTTATTTGATTTTTTTAGTATTTTATGGTGATACACATTTGTTTGAGAATTGAATTATTGTGATCTTCCAACTTTGGAAGTGATTTTTCAGGTTTCTTTATCATCTTTCTCTTCTAGCTTGGAGTATTTACGCATTATTTTTTTTAAAACTTTATGAAATTGACTAGTATTTCCACTGGAAGGTTTTATTTTGGTAAGCATTTTTATCGCCAGACATTTTAATTTGCTAAGTGTGTCATTTCTTGGTATAGCATTTGTCTGTTTCTTTGCATAAATGATGTACATGTGGACACCGGGTCATTTTTGTCCTGGGCCTGCCCCCGCCCCTAGTCCGGACCGAACTATCTGGACGCATTTTTCATCCAACGCGGATGTGTATATGTACACGGACGTGTCTCCTTGTCTAAAATTCCGCAAACCAGAAGCAAACCTGCATGACGTTTGCAAGTGTTCGGACATCCGTTTGACCAATCAAAAGTCATGATTTTTCCTGCATGTTGTTTCATTTTTTTACAGGATTTGGCAGAAGGCTGTTGTTTCATGTTGCTTTGTTTGGCGAAGGTGATTTTGCAGGATTAAAAGACATGGCGGAAGGTTGTGCATGAGAATCCATGTGATTGTGCATGCGCATGCATGAGCATGAGCATGATCATGACGTAAGGTGCATGAGAAGTGGCGGAAGGCCTTGTGCATGAACAACTATTTGTCAGAAGGTTGTTGTGCATGATCAACTATTTGGCGGAAGGCTAGGCTAGGTTGTTTAGCGGAATTGTTAATGCTAACTTTTTTATGTTAATAAAGACGGGCATCTGAGGTGTTGGGTTGGATGGTTGGCTCCTGTATCCTGTCCACAGACGCTTTCGGATGTGGTCCGTGGACGGGTAGTGTGTCCGTTTTAAGGGTCCATGTTGAAGATGCCTTTAGGGAAATGTTGTATACATTTTCATGGTTCAGTGATTTCTTTGTGAAGGGCCGGAACATGATTTGCTACCCCTTTTCAGGAGTAACATAAACTATGCCTAGATTTCATAGAAAGGGACTCCTTTTGTAAGATTTGTGATTTTATTGATAACAATTTTGAAGCAAAATACACATAAAAAGTCACAATAGACAAACCCACAAGAATCAAGTAACAATTGAGCATGTTGATCTAACAAAATCAAGAAGCAATTGTTTTGTTGCTAACCCATTAATCTACTTTGGAATTCCGGGGATTCGGTTGCAGCGCGGGCTCCTGGAGAAGTTGTTAACAGGAAACGATTTTGATATCACAGTTGCATTGAAGATGAGCTGGTCACCATGCCGTTCAACTGCATTGATGCTAACCCATTGGAATGCAACCTTGACGCTCACCCCTGTTAGCGCGTTAATCAACATGGACTGGATGTTGCCATGCACATTTCCTTCATACCGGAGAGTGAATCCCCCGATGTTGATCTCACAGCCGCCGGGGAGGGAGACCTCAAAGGATCCGTCTGGGTGTAGGGCATAGTCTTGAACACCCTCCGGGAGGATTCCCCGTGGGAAGCCGTACTTCTCCAGCAGCTCATATGCTGTTGAAGAGGGGGAGGTGCTCGAGGTGGCGGTGACTGAAGAGGCCACAACAGAGGCAGCCACAAGGAGGATGAGGAGGCTATGGTTCTTGGCCATGGTTGGTACTTATGATATGTTAATATCCTTTTCGAAGTATGTGGAAGATGATTGTGACTAAAGGCAGTCTATAGCCTCATATATAGGTCTACCTGTAGAGTACTGGACTACAATGTGGAGTGTAATGTTAATGCAATAAATATGGACCAGACATAGAGAGATATCCCATCATGCGTAGTGTTTATCTCGAATGTATAATTATAATCTAAAGTATATGTTTCTGTAATTGGAATCCAAAATAATGTTGAGTTATTATCCAAATCAAGTAGAAGAACAACAATTTGAAACCATTAAAAAGTATAAAAATTGCATAAAATTCATTTCCTGCCAATAAATTGGAAAGAAAATCAAGAAAACACAAATTCCGTAAAACTTAGAATAAGTTGGAACCATTAACTAGCATTAATTTATGCCTAAGTATATTGGAACTCCATATTTGAACAACATTGATATGCTAATTAATCATCCTTAATTATCTGCGTGTTTTAAGGGAAATAACATGTTTTGATGGCATTGTCATACCTACAAACACAAACAATTTACTTAGAAAAGCTAAAAACAAAAGGCTTAAAATATCTCAATGATTTTGTCCTTGCTAACCCTTGAAAGCTGATTCTAAAAAAAACCTTGAAAGCTAAAACATAAAAAACTCCTAAAGTATGCATATCACCATTTTGTCACTACTACAAAATGCATGTCCAAACCAGGGTTGGAATAATTTTTCTTGTTTCATGCTATATTTATGTCATAATTGTATTTTTTGGCACCCATTTTATCAGTTTTCTAGACTAACCTGTTAACTCGGCGTCTAGAGTCAGTTGTTGTTTTATGTTATTTTGGACTTTTCAATAAAATCCAATTTTCTTGAATCCGTAACTTCCTTCAGCCAGTCAATCCCCACCAAGCATTCCAAGCCCAAGATGAGGTCATAGCACCCTAGTCACAGCACGCGTAAATCAGTAGTAAATGTGTGGCCCTGACAATACCACATCACAACTGGTACAAGTTTGGAGCTTCCATGTGTCCACCCATCATCAATTGCCACACTAGATGTGGCAACTTGAATGGTTGGAAACTGAACTCTAGAAACCATGTCTTCACTGATGAAATTGCTGGAGCTTCACGATCCACCAGGATGTGAACCCAATATCCATTGAGCATAGCATGCAACATGATGGTCATTGTGGTTGCTTAGCCATAACCACAAAGTTGTCTTTGGAGGGGCTGCCCTCCATACATATGTATATATAGGTGGAGGGGAGGAGGCTGACTTGGAGGAGGGGCTCCCTCCCTCATAGGGCCCGCTACATGCTACATCTTGAGCTTGCGTTGGTTTTTCCCTTGAGGAGGAAAGGGTGATGTAATAAAGTAGAGATAATTATTTCCCTCAGTTAGAGAACCATGGTATCAATCCAGTAGGAGGTACAAGCAAGTCTCCAATCTATGTACCTGCACAAACAATCAAACACTTGCACCCAACGCGATAAACGGGGTGTCAATCCCTTCACCGTCAATTGCAATGGTGAGATCTGATAGAGATAGATAAAAGATTAGTAAAACGTAAAACAAAATAAAAACAAATAAATTGCAGCAAGGTATTTTGGGTTTTTTGGTTTATAGATGTGAACATATATGACGGAAAATAGATTCGGGGGCCATAGGTTTCACTAGAGGCTTCTCTCTTGAAGGCAAGTAATATGGTGGGTGAACAAATTACTGTCGAGCAATTGATAGAAAAGCGCAAAGTTATGACAATATCCAAGGCAATGATTATGCATATAGGCATCACGTCCCTGTTAAGTAGACCGAAGCGATTCTGCATCTACTACTATTACTCCACACATCAACCACTATCCAACATGCATCTAGAGTATTAAGTTTATAAAGAACGGAGTAACGCCTTAAGTAAGATGACATGATGTAGAGGGATAAACTCAAGCAATATGATGAAAATCCCATCTTTTTATCCTTGATGGAAACAATACAATACGTGCCTCGCTACCCCTACTATGTCACTGGGTGAGGACACCGCAAGATTGAACCCAAAACTAAGCACCTCTCCCATTGCAAGAAATACCAATCTAGTTGGCCAAACCAAACCGATAATTCGAAGAGAAATACAAAGATATCAAATCATGCATATAAGAATTCAGAGAAAATTCAAATAATATTCATAGATAATCTGATCATAAATCCATAATTCATCGGATCTCGACAAACACACCACAAAAGAATATTACATCGGATAGAACTCCAAGAACATCGAGGAGAACATAGTATTGAAGATAATAGAGGGAGAAGAAGCCATCTAGCTACCGCTACTTCTTGAGCTTGCATTGGTTTTTTCCATTGAAGAGGAAATGGTGATGCAACACAGTAGAGATAAGTATTTCCCTTAGTTAAGAACCAAGGTATCAATCCAGTAGGAGAAACGCGCAAGTTCCCAATAGATGCATCTACACAAACAATCAAACACTTGCACCCAACATGATAAAGGGGTTATCAATCCCTTCACGATCACTTGCAAAGGTGAGATCTAATAGAGATAAATAAAACTAAACAAAAGATAAAATATTTTTGGATTTTTTGGTTTACATATCTGAAAATAAAAGACTGCAAAAATAGTAAATTGAAAACTAATATGATGGAAAATAGACCCGGGGGCCATAGGTTTCACTAGAGGCTTCTTTCTTGAAGGCAAATAATACGGTGGGTGAACAAATTACTATCGAGCAATTGATAGAAAAGTGCAAAGTTATGACGATATCCAAGGCAATGATTATGCAATATAGGCATCATGTCCGTGTCAAGTAGACCGACCCCTTCCTGCATCTACTACTATTACTACACACATCGACCGACTCCTGCCTGCATCTAGAGTATTAAGTTCATAAAGAACAGAGTAACACCTTAAGTAAGATGCCATGATGTAGAGGAATAAATTCAAGCAATATGATGAAAAACCCATCTTTTTATCCTCAATGGCAACAATTCAATACGCGTCTCGGTACCCCTACTTTGTCACTGGGTGAAATCACGCAAGATTGAACCCAAAGCTAAGCACCTCTCCCATTGCAAGAAAAACCAATCTAGTTGGCCAAACCAAACTGATAATTCGAAGAGAAATACAAATATATCAAATCATGCATATAAGAATTCAGAGAAGATTCAAATAATATTCATAGATAATCTGATCATAAATCCACAATTCATCGGATCTCGACAAACACACCACAAAAGAATATTACATCGGATAGAACTCCAAGAACATCGAGGAGAACATAGTATTGAGAATCAAAGAGAGAGAAGAAGCCATCTAGCTACTAGCTATGGACTCGCAGGTCTGTGGTAAACTACTCACACTTCATCGAAAGGGCAATAGAGTTGATGTAGATGCCCTCCGTGATCGAATCCCCCTCCGGCAGGATGCCAGAAAAGGCCCCAAGATGGGATCTCACGGGAATAGAAGGTTGTGGCGGTGGAAAAGTGTTTTCGTGGATGCTTCTGAGGGTTTTGGAATATATGTAAATATATAGGATGAAGATCTAGGTCATGGAGTCACTGAGGGGCCCACAAGGTAGCGGGTGCCCCCCTAGGACGCACCCTCCACCCTTGCCACTGCCTTGTGGATCTTCTGACTTGCACTCCAAGTCCCCTGGGTGTCTTCTGATCCAAGAAATTTTTGCGCAAAATTTTTATTCCATTTGGACTCTGTTTTATATCCCTTTTCTGCGAAGCTCAAAAACAAGGGAAAAATAGAAACTGGCACCGGGCTCTAGGTTAATAAGTTAGTCCCAAAAATAATATAAAATAACATATTAATGCATATAAAACATTCAAAACAGATAATATAATAGCATGGAACAATAAATAATTATAGATACGTTGGAGACATATCAGCTACTAGCTATGGACCTGTAGGTCTGAGGTAAACTAGTCATGCTTCACCGGAAGCGCAATAGGGTTGATGTAGATGCCCTCCGTGATCGAATCCCCCTCCGGCAGATCGCCGGAAAAGGCCCCAAGATGGGATCTCACGAGAACAGAAGGTTACGGTGGTGGAAAAGTATTTTCGTGGATGCCTCTGGTGGTTTGGGAATTTATAGGCCGAATATTAGGGTTAGGAGAGCTCTGAGGGACCCACAAGGCAAGGGGAGCCCCCTGGGGCGTGCCCTGCACCCTTGCCGTTGCCTCGGGACTCTTCTGCCATGGTCTCCAAGTCCTACGTGTGTCTTTTGGTCAAAGAAAAATCATGGTAAAGTTTTATTTCGTTTGGACTCCGTTTGATATTCCTTTTCTATAAAACTCAAAAACAAGGAAAAAACAGAAACTAGCACTAGGCTCTGGGTTAATAAGTTAATCCCAAAAATAATATAACATAGCATATTAATGCATATAAAATATCCAAAATATATAATATAATAGCATGTAACAATAAACAATTATAGATATGTTGGAGACGTATCAAGCATCCCCAAGCTTAATTCCTGCTCGTCCTCGGGTAGGTAAATGATAAAAACAAATTTTTTGATGTAGAATGCTACCTAACATATTTATCCATGTAATTTTCTTTATTTTGACATGAATATTTAGATCCACAAGATTCAAAACAAAAGTTTAATATTGACATAAAAACAATAATACTTCAAGCATACTAATAAAGCAATCATGTCTTCTCAAAATAACATGGCCAAAGAAAGTTATCCCTACAAAATCATATAGTCTGACTATATATGCTCCATCCTCATCACACAAAGTATTAAATCATGCACAACCCCGATGACAAGACAAGCAATTGTTTCATACTTTTGATGTTCTCAAAAAATTTCAACTTTCACGCAATACATGAGCGTGAGCCATGGATATAGCACTATAGGTGGAATAGAATATGGTGGTTGTGGAGAAGACAAAAAGAAGGAGATAGTCTCACATCAACTAGGCATATCAACTGGCTATGGAGATGCCCATCAATAGATATCAATGTGAGTGAGTAGGGATTGCCATGCAATGGATGCACTAGAGCTATAAGTGTATGAAATCTCAAAAGAAACTAAGTGAGTGTGCATCCAACCCGCTTGCTCACGAAGACCTAGGGCAATTTGAGGAAGCCCATCATTGGAATATACAAGCCAAGTTCTATAATGAAAAATTCCCACTAGTATACGAAAGTGACAACATAGGAGACTCTCTATCATGAAGATCATGGTGCTACTTTGAAGCACAAGTGTGGAAAAGGATAGTAGCATTGTCCCTTCTCTCTTTTTCTCTCATTTTTTTATTTTCTCATTTTTTGTTTGGGCTCTTTGGCCTATTTTTTTAAGTCCGGAGTCTCATCCTAAGTTGTGAGGAAATCATGGCCTCCATCATCCTTTCCTCACATGGGACAATGCTCTAATAATGATGATCATCACACTTTTATTTACTTTGCAACTCAAGAATTACAACTCGGTGCTAGAACAAGATATGACTCTATATGAATGCCTCCTGCGGTGTACCGGGATGTGCAATGATCAAGAGTGACATGTATAAAAAATATGAACGGTGGCCAAGCCACAAATACTATGCCAACTACATGATCATGCAAAGCAATATGACGATGATGGTATGTGTCATAATAAACGGAACGGCGGAAGTTGCATGAAAATATATCTCGGAATGGCTATGTGAAAAGGATAGTAGCATTTCCCCTTCTCTCTTTTCTCTCATTTTTGGGCCCCTTGGCCTCTTTTTTCACTCTTTTTTCTTCTTCTTTTTTTCTTCTTTTTTTTTCGTTCGGAGTCTCATCCCGACTTGTGGGGGAATCATAGTCTCTCCATCATCCTTTCCTCACATGGGACAATGCTCTAATAATGATGATCATCACACTTTTATTTACTTTACAACTCAAGAATTACAACTCGATACTAGAACAAATATATGACTCTATATGAATGCCTCCGGCAATGTACCGGGATGTGCAATGACTCAAGAGTGACATGTATAAAAATATGAATGGTGGCTTTGCCACAAACACAATGTGAACTACATGATCATGCAAAGCAATATGACAATGATGAAGCGTGTCATAATAAACGGAACGGTGGAAGTTGCATGGCAATATATTTCGGAATGGCTATGGAAATGCCATAATAGGTAGGTATGGTGGCTGTTTTGAGGAAGATATATGGTGGGTGTAATGCACCGGCAAAAGTTGCATGGTACTAGAGAGGCTAGCAATGGTGGAAGGGTGAGAGTGCGTATAATCCATGGACTCAACATTAGTCATAAAGAACTCACATACATATTGCAAAAGTCTATTTGCTATCGAAACAAAGTACTACACGCATGCTCCTAGGGGGGTAAATTGGTAGGAAAAGACCATCGCTTGTCCCCGACCACCACTCATAAGGAAGACAATAAATAAATAAATCATGATCCGACTTCCTCACATAACGGTTGACCATACGTGCATGCTACGAGAATCACAAACTTTAACACAAGTATTTCTACCAATCCATAACTACTCACTAGCATGACTCTAATATCATCATCTTTATATCTCAAAACAATCATAAGGAATCAAATTTCTCATAGTATTTAATGCACTTAATATGAAAGTTTTTATTATATCCCTCTCGGATGCCCATCATATTAGGACTAAATTCATAACATAAGCAAATTACCATGCTATTTAGAGACTCCCAAAATAATATAAGTGAAGCAAGAGAGTTCAACAATTTCTATAAAATAAAACCACCGCCGTGCTCTAAAAAGATATAAGTGAAGCACTAGAGCATATTGCCTAGCTTAAAGATATAAGTGAAGCATGCTACCTCTTGAGCACTGCGTTGGTTTTCCCCAAAGAGGAAGGGATGATGCAGCAAAGTAGCGTAAGTATTTCCCTCAGTTTTTGAGAACCAAGGTATCAATCCAGTAGGAGGCTACGCGCGAGTCCCTCGTACCTGCACAAAAAAATAAATCCTCACAACCAACGCAAATAGGGGTTGTTAATCCTTATAAGGCCACTTACGAGAGTGAGATCTGATAGATATGATAAGATAATATTTTTGGTATTTTTGTGATAAAGATGCAAAGTAAAATAAAGGCAAAGTAAATAGAAAAGGAAATAACTAAGTAGTAGGAGATTAATATGATAAAGATAGACCCAGGGGCCATAGGTTTCAGTAGTGGCTTCTCTCGAGAGCATAAGTATTCTAAGGTGGGTGAACAAATTGCTGTTGAGCAATTGAAAGAATTGAGCATAGTTATGAGAATATCTAGGTATGATCATGTATATAGGCATAACGTCCGAGACAAGTAGACCGACTCCTGCCTGCATCTACTACTATTACTCCACTCATCGACCGCTATCCAGCATGCATCTAGAGTATTAAGTTAAAAACAGAGTAACGCCTTAAGCAAGATGACATGATGTAGAGGGATAGACTCATGCAATATGAAGAAAACCCCATCTTGTTATCCTCGATGGCAACAATACAATACGTGCCTTGCTGCCTCTACTGTCACTGGGAAAGGACACCGCAAGATTGAATCCAAAGCTAAGCACTTCTCCCATTGCAAGAAAGATCAATCTAGTAGGTCAAACCAAACTGATAATTCGAAGAGACTTGCAAGATAACCAATCATACATAAAATAATTCAGAGAAGATTCAAATATTATTCATAGATATACTTGATCATAAACCCACAATTCACCAGTCTCAACAAACACACCGCAAAAACAAGATTACATCGAATAGATCTCCACAAGAGAGGGGGAGAGCATTGTATTGAGATCCAAAAAGAGAGAAGAATCCATCTAGCTACTAACTATGGACCCGTAGGTCTGAGGTAAACTACTCACACTTCGTCGGAGGGGCTATGGTGTTGATGTAGAAGCCCTCCGTGATCGATGCCCCCTCCGGCGGAGCTCCGGAATAGGCCCCAAGGTGGGATCTCGTGGATACAGAAAGTTGCGGCAGTGGAATTAGGGTTTTGGCTCTATATCTGATCGTTTGGGGGTACGTAGGTATACATAGGAGGAAGGAGTACGTTGGTGGAGCAATAGGGGGCCCACGAGGGTGGAGGGCATGCCTGGGGGGGGGTAGGCACTCCCCCCTACCCCGTGGCCTCCTCTTTTCTTTCTTGACGTAGGGTTTATGCCTCTGGGTCTTGTTCGTTGAGAAAATCACGTTCCCGAAGGTTTCATTCTGTTTGGACCCCGTTTGATATTCCTTTTCTTCGAAACCCTAAAACAGGCAAAAAACAGCAATTCTGGATGGGCCTCCGGTTAATAGCTTAGTCCCAAAAATAATATTAAAGTGGATAATAAAGCCCAATAATGTCCAGAACAGTAGATAATATAGCATGGAGCAATCAAAAATTATAGATACGTTGGAGACGTATCAAATCACATAGAGTATTCTAATAAATTCACGATTAATGTGTGTCCCTCTCAAAAGGTGTGTACAACAAGGATGATTGTGGCAAACTAAAAAGCAAAGACTCATATCATAGAAGTTGCTCCAAGCAAAACACATATCATGTGGTGAATAAAAATATAGCCTCAAGTAAATTTACCGATGGATTGAAGACGAAAGAGGGGATGCCTTCCGGGGAATCCCCAAGCTTAGGCTCTTGGTTGTCCTTGAATATTACCTTAGGGTGCCTTGGGCTTCCCCAAGCTTAGGCTCTTGCCACTCCTTATTCCATAGTCCATCAAATCTTTACCCAAAACTTGAAAACTTCATAACACCAAACTCAACAAAAAACTCATGAGATCTGTTAGTATAAGAAAATAAAATCATCACTTTTGGTACTATTGTGAACTCATTCTTTATTTATATTGGTGTAATATCTACTGTATTCCAACTTCTCCATGGTTCATACCCCTGATACGTCCATTTTGCATCATGCTTTTATATTGATATTCATTGCATTATGAGCTGTTATTACACATTATGGTACAATACTTATGTCTTTTCTATCTTATTTTACATGGTTTACATGAAGATGGAGAATGTCGGCAGCTGGAATTCTGGACTGGAAAAGGAACAAGTTTGAGAGACCTATTCTGCACAACTCCAAAAGTCCTGAAAATTTATGGAAAATTATTTTGGAATATATAAAAAATATTGGGCAAAGAAAGCACATGAGGGGACCCACCAGGCAGCCATAAGGGTGGGGCGTGCCCTACCCCTCTAGGCGCACCCGCTGCCTTGTGGGCACCCTGGCAGGCCTTCAGTACCCATCTTCTGCTATATGAAGGGTTTTGACCTGAAAACAATTAGGGGGAATCTTTCGGGACGAAGCGCCGCCGTCTTGAGGCGGAACTTTGGCAAAACCAATCTAGGGCTCCGGCGGAGCTGTTCTGCCCGGGAAACTTCCCTCTCGGAGGGGGAAATCATCGTCACCATCATCACCAACAATCCTCTCATAGAGAGGGGGTCAATCTCCATCAACATCTTCATCAGCACAATCTCCTCTCAAACCCTAGTTCATCTCTTGTATCTGATCTTTGTCTCAAAACCTCAGATTGGTACCTGTGGGTTGCTAGTATAGTGTTGATTACCCCTTGTAGTTGATGCTAGTTGGTTTATTCGGTGGAAGATCATATGTTCAGATCCTTAATGATAATTAACACTCCTCCGATTATGAACATGAATATGCTTTGTGAGTAGTCACATTTGTTCCCGAGGACATGGGAGAAGTCTTGATATAAGTAATCATGTGAATTCGTTATTCGTTCGATATTTTGATGAGATGTATGGTGTCTTTCTTCTAGTGGTGTTATGTGAACATTGACTACATGACACTTCACCATGATTTGGACCTAGAGGAAGACATTGGGAAGTAATAATTAGATGATGGGTTGCTAGAGTGACAGAAGCTTAAACCATACTTTATGAGTTGCTTCGTAAGGGGCTGATTTGGATCCACATGTTTCATGCTATGGTGAGATTTATATTAATTCTTCTTTCGCAGTTGCAGATGCTTGCGAGAGGGGTTAATCATAAGTGGGAGGTTTGTCCAAGTATTGACAACACCCAAGCACCGGTCCACCCACATATCAAATTATCAAAGTAACGAACGCGAATCATATGAGCGTGATGAAAACTAGCTTGACAGCCATGTGTCCTCAGGAGCGCTTTGCCTTATATAAGAGTTAATTCAGGCTTGTCCTTTGCTACAAAAAGGATTGGGCCACCTTGCTGCACGTTTGTTACACTTGTTACTTGTTACCTGTTATGAATTATCTTATCACACAACTATCTGTTACAGATAATTTCAGTGCTTGCAGAGAATATCTTGCTGAAAACCGCTTGTCATTTCCTTCTACTCCTCGTTGGGTTCGACACTCTTACTTATCGAAAGGACTACGATAGATCCCCTATACTTTTGGATCATCAAGACTCTTTTCTGGCGCCATTGCCCAGGAGTGAAGTGCCTTTGGTAAGGAAACATTTATATAGTGTGCTGAAATTTACTGTCACTTGTTACTATGGAAAATAATCCTTTGAGCAGTTTGTTCGGGGTATCTTCACCCCAATCGGAAGATCAAAGAGTTGCTCCTCAACCTACTGCACCCACAGAAAATATTTATTATGAAATTCCTTCGGGCATGATAGAGAAACTGCTAGCTGACCCTTATGCAGGAGGCGGAATGTTACATCCTGATATGCATCTAATCTATGTGGATGAAGGTTGTGGATTATTTAAGCTTGCAGGTTTGCCCGAGGATGAAGTCAAGAAGAAGACCTTCCATTTATCTTTGAAGGAGAAGTCATTGACATGGTATAGGTTATGCGATGATATTGGGACTTGGAACTACAATCGATTGAAATTGGAATTTCGTCAGAAGTTTTATCCTATGCATCTAGTTCATCGTGATCGGAATAACATTTATAATTTTTGGCCTTGTGAAGGAGAAAGTATCTCTCAATCTCAGGGGAAGCTTAAGTCAATGTTATATTCATGCCCCAATCATGAGCTCTCAAGAGAAATTATTATTCAGAATTTTTATGCTCGACTTTCTCGTAATGATCAATCCATGCTCAATACTTCTTGTCCTGCTTCTTTTATGAATAAGGCTATTGAATTCAAATGGGATTTATTGGAAAGAATTAAAGGCAACTCTGAATATTGGGAACTCGACGAAGGTAAATAGTTAGGTATAACCTTAAGTTTGATTGTGTTAAATCTTTTATGGGTACCGATGCTTTTCATGAATTTAGCACTAAATATGGACTTGACTCTGAGATAGTAGCTTCTTTTTCTGAATCATTTTCTATTCATGTTGATCTCCCTAAGGAGAAGTGGTTTAAATATCATCCTCCCATTGAAGTGAAAGTAGTGAAACCAATTATAGTTGAAGAATAAAATATTACTTATAATGTTGATCCTGTTGTTCCTACTGCTTATATTGAGAAACCACATTTCCTAGTTAGGATAAGGGATCATGCTAAAGCTTCAACTGTGGTTCGTAAGAGTTATACTAGAACACCTACACCCCCTGAAAAAATTGAAGTTGAACCTAGTATTGCTATGGTTAAGGATCTCTTGGTCGATAATATTGATGGGCATGTTATTTATTTTTGTGATGAAGTTGTTAGAATTGCAAACTCAATGATAAAGATAAGCATAGACCTGTTGTTGGCATGCCTATTGTTTCTGTTAAAATAAGGAGATTATTGTTATCATGGCTTATGTGATATGGGTGCTAGTGTGAGTGCAATTCCTTTTACTTTATATCAAGAAATTATGGATGATATTGCACCTGCTAAGTAGAAGATATTGATGTTACTATTAAGCTTGCTAATAGAGATACTATATCACCAATTGGGATTGTTAGAGATGTTGAAGTCTTGTGTGGGAAAATAAAATACCCTACTGATTTTCTTGTTCTTGGTTCCCCAAAAGATGATTTTTGTCCCATTATATTTGGTAGACCTTTCTTGAACACTGTTAATGCTAGGATAGACTACGATAAAGAAATTGTTACTGTTAGTTTTGGGGATGTGTCTCATGATTTTAATTTCTCCAAATTTCGTAGACAACCCATGATAAGAATCGCCTAGTAAGGACAAAATTATTGGTCTTTCTTCTATTGTTGTGCCTCCTACCAATCCTTTAGAACAATATTTGCTAGACCATATAAATGATATGTTTATAAATGAAAGGAGCTAATTAGATGAAATACTGTTTAACCAAATGCCTGTTTTGAAACACAACTTGCCTGTTGAGATTCTTGGGGATCCTCCTCCACCCAAGGGTAATCCCGTGTTTGAGCTTAAGCAATTACCCGATACTTTGAAATATGCTTATCTTGATGAAAAGAAGATATATCCTGTTATTATTAGTGCTAACCTTTCAAAACATGAAGAAATGAAATTATTGAAAACTCTGAAGAAGCACCGTGCTGCTATTGGATATACTCTTGATGATCTTAAGGGCATTAGTCCCACTCTATGTCATTACAAAATTAATATGGAGCCTGATACTAAACCAATTGTTGATCATCAACGGCGGTTGAATCCAAAGATGAAAGAAGTGGTAAGAATGAAATATTAAAGCTTCTGGAAGCAGGTACAATATATCCTATTGCTGATAGTAGATGGGTAAGCCCTGTTCATTGTGTCCCTAAGAAGGGAGGTATTACTGTTGTTCTTAATGATAAAAATGAATTGATTTCACAAAGAATTGTTACAGGTTATAGAAGGTAATTTATTTTCACAAATTAAACAAAGCTACTAGAAAAGATCATTACCCTCTACCTTTTATTGATCAAATGCTAGAAAGACTATCCAAACATACACACTTTTGCTTTCTAGATGGTTATTCCGGTTTTTCTCAAATACCTGTGTCAAAAGAAGGATCAAGAAAAACCACTTTTACTTACCCTTTCGGTACTTTTGCTTATAGACATATGCATTTTGCTTTATGCAATACACGTGCTTCCTTTCAAAGATGTATGCCTGCTATATTCTCCGACTTTTGTGAGAAGATTGTTGAGGTTTTCATGGATGATTTTTCCATTTACAGAACTTATTTTGATGATCGCTTGAGCAACCTTTAATCGAGTTTTGTAGAGAGGTGAAGAAACTAATCTTGTCTTGAATTGGGAAAAGTGCCACTTTATGGTTAATGAAGGTATTGTCTTGGGACATAAAATCTCCGAAAGAGGTATTAAAGTTGATAAAGCTAAAGTAGATGCTATTGAAAAAATGTCGTGTCCTAAAGATATCAAAGGTATAAGAAGTTTCCTTGGTTATGCTGGTTTCTATAGGAGGTTTATTAAAGAATTCTCTAAAATTTATAGGACTCTCACTAATCTCTTGCAAAAAGATGTTCCTTTTGTTTTTGATGATGATTGTGTAGAAGCATTTGAAATACTTTAGAAAGCCTTGATTTCTGCACCTATTGTTCAACCACCTGATTGGAATCTACCCTTTGAAATTACATGTGATGCTAGTGATTATGCTGTTGGTGCTGTTCAAGGACAAAGAGTTGATAAGAAATTAAATGTTATCCATTATGCTAGTAAAACTCTAGACAGTGGTCAAAGAAATTATGTTACTACAGAAAAGGAATTTTTAGCAGTTGTTTTTGCTTGTGATAAGTTCAGATCTTATATTGTTGATTCCAAAGTAACTGTTCACACCGATCATGCTGCTATTAAATATCTCATGGAAAAGAAAGATGCTAAACCTAGACTTATTAGATGGGTTCTCTTGCTACAAGAATTTTATTTGCATATTATTGATAGAAAGGGAGCTGAGAACCCCGTAGCTGATAACTTGTCTAGATTAGGGAATGCTGTTGATGACCCATACTTATTGATGATAGTTTTCCTAATGAGCAATTAGCTATCATAAATGCTTCTCGTAATGCTCCATGGTATGCTGACTATGCTAATTACATTGTTGCTAAATTTATACCACCTAGTTTCACATACCACCAAAAGAAAAGTTTTTCTATGATTTAATACATTACTTTTGGGATGACCCACACCTTTATAAAGAAGGAGTAGATGGTGTTATTAGACGTTGTGTACCTGAGCATATAATCTGGCTTTTATTGGCCTACTCTCTTCAAAGATGCTTGTAAGTATGTCTTGTCTTGTGATGAATGTCAAAGAATTGGTAATATTAGTACTCCCTCCGTTCGGAATTAGTTGTCTCGAATATGGACGTATCTAGAACTAAAATATGTCTAGATACATTCATTTCTACGACAAGTAATTCCGAACGGAGGGAGTAGATGTCATGAAATGCCTATGAATTATTCACTTGTTATTGAACCATTTGATGTTTGGGGCTTCGATTATATGGGACCTTATCCTTCCTCTAACGAGATACACATATTTTAGTTGATGTTGATTACGTTACTAAGTGGGTAGAAGCTATTCCAACTAGTAGTGCTGATCATAACACTTCTATTAAAATGCTTAAAGAAGTTATTTTTTCGAGGTTCGGAGTCCCTAGATATTTGATGACTAATGGTGGTTCACACATTATTCATGATGCTTTCCGTAAAATGCTTGCTAAATATGATGTCAACCACAAAATTGTATCTCCTTATCATCCTCAACCTAGTGGTCAAGTAGAATTGAGCAATAGGGAAATTAAATTGATCTTGCAAAAGTCTGTTAATAGATCTAGAAAGAATTGGTCTAAGAAACTTGATGATGCATTATGGGCTTATAGAACTGCTTATAAGAATCCTATGGGTATTGAGGGAGTCCTGGATTATGGGGTCCTCGGACGTCTGGCCTATGTGACATGGGCCGGACTGATGGGCCACGAAGATACAAGATAGAAGACTTCATCCCGTGTCCGGATGGGACTCTCCTTTGCGTGGATGGCAAGCTTAGCATTCATATATGAAGATTCCTTCCTCTATAAACCAACTCTGTACAACCCTAGGCCCCTCCGGTGTCTATATATACTGGAGGGTTTAGTACGTAGAGACAATCACAATCATCTAGGCTAGACATCTAGGGTTTAGCCATTATGATCTCGTGGTAGATCAACTCTTGTAACCCTTATATTCATCAGGATCAATCAAGCAGGAAGTAGGGTATTACCTCCATCGAGAGGGCATGAACCTGGGTAAACATTGTGTCCCCCGTTTCCTGTTACCATCGACCTTAGACGCACAGTTCGGGACCCCCTGCCCGAGATCTGCCGGTTTTGACACCGACATTGGTGCTTTCATTGAGAGTTCGGCTATGACATCGAAGATAGGACTGATGGATCACCTTGTTATCAAGGATAGTATCACCTTCGGAGGAGCCCTGGCCTCAGGCCAAACCCTCCGGCTGGGCGGCTTTACCATGACCACATGTTCGGCCATTAAGCCGACGATGACTTCTCAGGTCATCGAGAATCGCCTTCGTGTTGACTATGAATACTCCAGATGGATGGATCCGGCGGAGTGGTCATCTTTAAACGAACTCCTGGATCGCATCGCCACCATGGGGGTCGCTACAGACTATGATCAGATTGGGCTTAAACCCGATCAGAGAGAAATCAAATCTCCGCCGATCACCCATAGCGGTCGTAGAGGAGCAAAACAACAATTCTTCCCTTATGTTGAAGACAAACTATGTTCGGATTTCCGAATAGCCGGATACCCGTCTGCGGAACGACACACCCAGTCCTCCGAACATGGAATCAGGCGTTGGGCCTGGAAAATTGTTTGACATCCCGGAGCCCGAACTAATAAGCTCGGAAGTTTTTCAAGCTCCGGACTCCAAATTGGGTCAGGGTTCGGATTTAAAGACACCCACCCACCACAAGCAATATTCACCAAGCAATTCTGGCCCGCCAGATATATGAGATCTCATGTACGTACGCCAGTAGTCTCAGGAAACACTCCATCACTTTTGGGCCAGATTCCTCCTTGTCAAAGACAATATTAAAGATTGCCGCGACGAAGACACGATTTCAGTATTCTGCAATAATTGCATGGATGAAGGAATCCTCAACGCCATCAACCGCCGTCTCGTATGACACTTCACTGACTTGGAAACCATAGTACAGAAGTACTGCGCAATGGAAAGCGCCTGGAAAACCCAGACAGCTCGCTGGGAACCACCGGTCTCCACTCAACCCCTCTGGCAAGCACCCGACCCCATAGTGAAGAAAACTAAGCCCATTACAGGACGCGGAACCATTCTTGAGGGATGGCTCCATAGACCATGCAAAATACACACGACACTGGATACCGTACCAGCCCACAGCCTTAGAGCATGTTGGATACTCCGGCACGTGGCCAAGAGCGGCGAGGATATCCTAACCAAAAACACCTCAGAGCAACACCCCCTGAAGGAGGACGACCTCAGAGTATTGATGGTCTTAGAGACTTTCACTTCAAACAATCGGCGCAAGAGGGCACTCCGCGACCTCGCCGAAGTCTGCCAAGTCGCAACTACAAACCCCTGGAATGACACGGCCATAACTTTCAACTCCAGTGACGAACCAAAATTCCGGTCAGTCCGGGCACCAGCCACCTTGGTCCTCAATCCAATTGTGGATGGCTTTCGGCTCACTAAAGTGCTCATGGACGGCGGTAGCGAACTAAACCTCATCTACAAGGACACACTAAATAAATGGAAATAGACAGGAGCCGCATCGAGCAAAGTAATACGACCTTTCGAGGTATCATTCCAAGTCGGGAGGCACGTTGCGTGGGGAAAATTACACTCGATGTGGTATTCGGCACGCCGGAGAACTATCGGTCCTATCGTGGAAATGTCACAGCAGATGTCCTCATGGAAGGAGTTAGTTGTGGAGCCATTGCGACGAGGTTAGCTTAAAGGGGTTAAATGGGACAAAGGACACGGAGAGTTTATACTGGTTCGGCCCCTTGCGGTGAAGGTAAAGGCCTACTCTAGTTGAGGTGGTATTACTAGGGTTTTGATTACCAGGGAGCAAACACGCTTTGCCTGGCTCTCGATTTGATGTTTCTTGCCCTAAACCGCCACCGGGTCGTCCCCTTATATACATGGGTTGACGCCCTGCGGCCTACAGAGTCCCGGCCGGCTCATACAACGTGTCCGGCTCAGTGACGTATCTTACATGCCTTATATTACAAGTCTACACATACATGACGGTTCATACTTACGGGCCTTAAGCCGCCTCTGGGCCTGGGCCTCTTATAAGCCTAACTGTGAATCTCCATCTTGTATACTCTTGGGCTTCATAGCAGATGAACCGCCATTGTGGTTGACCCGGCCCCTCCTAGGCGGGTCATATCTGATAGTCATATCCCCAACATTAGGCCCCGGGTTGATTTGAACTTGTTCATGTCAATCTTCAACACTTAGAAAAAAATCCTTCTTCCTCTTCTTGTGAAACATTGTAACCCGCCATGACGTCATCTCCAGAAATTTTGGAAGCCCGCCACGGCATCATCTTTAATGGATCTTTTATCTTTAATGACCTTCCGAAAATCGAGGCATTCAATTAATTGGATAATCATCATTTGGCCTCTTCGTTTTTCGCGCCCGCCTGTTACTCCTTTCCTTATAAATAGGGTTAAACCACCCCTTTCTCATTCTCCTCTCTTCTCCTTCTTGTCTTATTCCTCCTCACGACGTACCAGCCCGCACGAGCTCCGCCACCGTCGACCTTCGTCCTCTTCGTCAACTCCGGCCGCTGCATCGCCCTGAATAGTCCAGAAACGCCACGACACTCCTCCGCTGTCAGCTAGCATCAGTAAGTCTTCCCTTTTCCTTTTCATGGATCTATTCTTTAGGGTTTCGGTGTTCATCGGTGTTCATCGCTCCTCCTCCTTCTCCTTGCTAGATCGCATAGTTTTGATCTGAAAATAATGTAGGTCCTATGCGGTAGCAGTTTTAGCACCCGCTTTTGATATTAAAACATATCCTCCTCACGACAGATCTCCTCTAAGGCACCTCTAGTTTTCTGTTGCCGCCTCTGTAGGTTTAGAATTTATCTCCTTTTTCTGAACAGTTGTAGATCCGACTTGTGGAACCTGTTTGTCCCAACACTTAGAAAATTTTGCCCTTGTTAGATCTTGAATATCTTAGTCATGGCGGCTTACTTTACCGGCTTATCGTTACTTCATATATCATTATCCCTCGCTTAAGCCGCCATTATAAATGTTCACTGCAATCGTTAACTTGTGATTTCACCAACTAACTTGAGCCGGCAAATTATTCCCTTCCTTTAGGTTGTCCTTCTTTCATAATGCCACCAAAGACAGTTACTACATGTAACTGGGTTCCCTCCATCGTCACTGAGGGTACTTTAAAAGATTTTGTCAAAGTTGGATATTTGCCACAGAAGAGTGTCATGCATTATCGCACTCCTGACCCGGGCGAAGAGAGACCTCTGTCAAAGGACGGTGAAGTCATTATATTCACTGACCATATGAACCGGGGCTTCTCACCGCCCGGCTCTAAGTTTTTTCGAGATGTTCTACACTTCTTCAAACTCCATCCTCAAGACATTGGACCCAACTCCGTGTTAAACATCTGT
This sequence comes from Triticum aestivum, assembly GCF_018294505.1. Classification (NCBI taxonomy): domain Eukaryota; kingdom Viridiplantae; phylum Streptophyta; class Magnoliopsida; order Poales; family Poaceae; genus Triticum; species Triticum aestivum. The sequence goes on from NC_057803.1 coordinate 533,312,421, forward strand.
AACTTTCAAGTTTTTTGTGAAGTATACCTTCAAGAAGGGCCTAGTGTCGAGCTTTTCAGGGAATTCTTCTATCTGAACCGCCAAAATGAGTTCACAAATGGGCCCATCTTGGAACTTGGTGGGATCTCAATTCAACGCAGAAGAGATGCCATCTTCCCTCAAGCAGATCTTCCAAGTCACCCAAGGAAGGGAATCAGATGTGGTTCTATTGTAAAGATATCTCACCGGCTGATGAAAATCCCTTGCCGGGTTATCGTGCTGAATGTCTTGACCCAAAACATCAACTCCCCTAGAAACTTACCTCCGACGAACTTAAGAAACTCGCCCCTACTATTAGAAAGGTCCAAACCCTGCTAGGAAATGGTTTTAACCAGAGTGGATTTGGTCCGATGCTGGGTCTCGTGGCGGATCATACCCTTAAGCCACCGATCTGGCTTGATGTGTACTTATACTAGAGGAACAGACGATCCATTACGCCATAGCTCTCTGCATCTGACTGAAGAGGGCATTGTTGAAATGGCAACAACCCTTGTAAATGGAAAATTCAAAGACTGCAGCAAAGTGGGTGTGAACCCTTTCTGCAAGCTTAACCCGCCGCCAGATGTAAGCCTCTTGATTTCCCTTACTTTATCGCTTCATCCAAATATTATGTGAGCTCAAGTATGTTACTCTTCCGCAGGTTAAGTCTGACTTCTGGAAGGCAAACTATGATCACGAAGCCGCCAAAAAGGCTAGGGCTGCCGCGAAAGCCGCCAGAAAGACCAGCAGGAAACCTAAGAAGAAATCAAGCGCCTCTGACCTGCTTAAACTAGATGACACCTCTGAGTCGGAGGTAGCCCTTGCTCTCTTGGCTTGTTTTTAAACCGTCTTATTGATACTGACTATTACCAGGATGACACGGGAGCTGATGACCCACAAGTGTAGGGGATCTGTCGTAGCCTTTTCGATAAGTAAGAGTGTCGAACCCAGCGAGGAGCAGAAGGAAATGATAAGAAGTTTTCAGTAAGGTATTCTCTGCATGCACTGAAATTATCGGTAGCAGATAGTTTTCTGATAAGGTAATTGGTAACGGGTGACAAGTAATAAAAGTAAATGAAGTGCATCAAGATGGCCCAATACTTTTTGTAGCAAAGGACAAGCCTGGACAAACTCTTATATAAAGGAAAGCGCTCCCGAGGACACATGGGAATTATCGTCAAGCTAGTTTTCATCACGTTCATATGATTCACGTTCGGTACTTTGATAATTAGATATGTGGGCGGACCGGTGCTTGGGTACTGTCCTTACTTGGACAAGAATCCACTTATGATTAACCCCCATTGCAAGCATTCACAACTACAACAGAAGTATTAAGGTAAACCTAACCATAGCATGAAACATATGGATCCAAATCAGCCCCTTACGAAGCAACGCATAAACTAGGGTTTAAGATTCTATCACTCTAGCAACCCATCATCTACTTATTACTTCCCAATGCCTCCCTCTAGGCCCAAACAATGGTGAAGTGTCATGTAGTCGACGTTCACATGACACCACTAGAGGGATGACAACATACATCTCATCAAAATATCGAACTAATACCAAATTCACATGACTACTTATAGCAAGACTTCTCCCATGTCCTCAGGAACAAACATAACTACTCACAAAGCACATTCATGTTCATAATCAGAGGGGTATTAATATGCATAATGGATCTGAACATATGATCTTCCACCAAGTAAACCAACTAGCATCAACTACAAGGAGTAATCAACACTACTAGCAACCCACAGGTACCAACCTGAGGTTTGGATACAAAGATTGGATACAAGAGATGAACTAGCGTTTGAGATGAGATGGTGCTGGTGAAGATGTTGATGGATATTGACCCCCTCCCAATGAGAGGATCGTTGGTGATGACGATGGTGATGATTTCCCCCTCCCGGAGGGAAGTTTCCCCGGCAGAACAGCTCTGCCGGAGCCCTAGATTGGTTCCGCCAAGGTTCCGCCTCGTTGCGGCGGAGTTTCATCCCGAAAGCTTGCTTATGATTTTTTCCTCGATGAAAGACTCCATATAGCCAAAGATGGGCATCAGAGGGCCACCAGGGGCCCACGAGGCAGGGGGCTCGCCCAGGGGGGTAGGGCGCGCCCCCACCCTCGTGGACGGTGGGTGGCCCCCCTCTGGTACTTCTTTCACCCAATATTTTTTATATATTCTGAAACATGCTCCCATGAAGTTTCAGGACTTTTGGAGATGTGCAGAATAGTTCTATAATATTTGCTCCTTTTCCAGCCCAGAATTCCAGCTGCCGGCATTCCCCCTCTTCATGTAAACCTTGTAAAATAAGAGAGAATAGACATAAGTATTGTGACATAATGTGTAATAACATCCCATAATGCAATAAATATTGATATAAAAGCATGATGCAAAATGGACGTATCAACTCCCCCAAGTTTAGACCTCACTTGTCCTCAAGCGAAAGCCGAAATCAAAAAATATGTCCACATGTTTGGAGATAGAGGTGTCGATAAAATAAAATATGGACATGAGGGCATCATGACTATTCTTAGAGCAGCAACATATATATATATATACTGTCATATGGTCTCTTATGCTAAAGTAACAATTCAATCACAATTTCAAGTATGAATCATAAACTTCATTGAGAAGCAACAAACTCTAATCTCAGTCATTGAGGCAATTGCAATTTATCATAACATAGGAAAGATTCAATATAAGAGCTTTTCAGCAAGTCCACATACTCAACCATCTTTTAGTCTTTCATAATTGCTAACACTCACGCGATATTTATGGTTGTGAAGTTTTAATCGGACACAGAGAAAGATAGGGGCTTATTGTTTTGCCTCCCAACTTTTTACCTCAAGGGTAATGTCAACAATATTAGTTCATGAAAACTCACATCCAATTAGCTATATATATCAGGATCTTTCCAACACATTGTGCTTGCCAAAGGATAAAATGTAAAAAGGAAAGGTGAATATCACCATGACTCTTTACATGAAGTATAAGACAAGAATAAAAGATAGGCCCTTTGTAGAGGGAAGCAGATGTTGTCATGCGCTTTTATAGTTGGATGCACGAAATCTTAATGCAAAAGAACGTCACTTTATATTGCCACTTGTGATATGAACCTTTATTATGCAGTCTGTCGCTTTTATTGCTTCCACATCACAAGATCGTATAAAGCTTATTTTCTCCACACTAATAAGTCATACATATTTAGAGAGCAATTTTTATTGCATGCACCGATGACAACTTACTTGAAGGATCTTACTCAATCCATAGGTAGATATGGTGGACTCTCATGGAAAAACTGGTTTTAAGGGTATTTGGAAGCACAAGTAGTATCTCTACTTGGTGCAAAGAATTTGGCTAGCAAGAGAGGGAAAGGCAAGCTCAACATGTTGGATGATCCATGGCAATATAATTTATCTTAGATGTAAGAAAACATAACCCATTACGTTGTCTTCCTTGTCCAACGTCAACTCTTTAGCATATCCTACTTTAATGAGTGCTCACAATTATAAAAGATGTCAAAGATAGTATATTTATATGTGAACCTCTCTTTCTTTATTACTTCCTATTAATTGCAACGATGACCAAAACTATGTTTGTCAACTCTCAACAACTTTTATTCATCATACTCTTTATATATATGTGAGCTCATTACTCTCCATAAGATCCATATGATCTCTTTATTTATTTCTATTTCTTTTCTTTAATTTTATTCCCTCAAGATCATAGCAAAATAATCAAGCCCTTGACTCAACACTAATCTTTATTATATATAGCTCACGGACTCGATTACATAAAAGGATCATCAAGCAAAACTAAAAACTAGATCATACTAAAACTTTATTCTACTAGATCAAGATATTATCAAAAGGACCAAACTAAGAAAAACGATAAAGATAAAAGTGATGGTGATACAATACCGGGGCACTCCCCCAAGCTTGGCAGTTGCCAAGGGGAGTGACCATACCCATGTGTTTATGTCTCCTTCTTCAGGGATGGTGATGTGATATTCTTGGCGATGATGCCCCTCAAGATACGATTCTCTTCTTCGAGCTTATTGACTTGCTGCTTCAGGTCCATTATTTCCTTACGGAGCTTTGATACGTTTCCAACGTATCTATAATTTTTGATTGCTCCATGCTATTATATTATCTATTTAAGATATTATTAGGCTTATTTTTACACTTTTATACTATTTTTGGGACTAACCTATTAATCGGAGGCCCAACCCAAATTGCTGTTTTCCCCCTATTTTAGAGTTTCGCCAAAAAGGAATATCAATGGAGTCCAAACGGAATGAAACCTTCGGGAGTGTTATTTTTGGAACAAACATGATCCAGGAGACTTGGAGTGGACGTCAAGCAATCAACGAGGCGGTGATAACCAACAAGTATAGGGGATCGCAATAGTTTTCGATAAGTAAGAGTGTCGAACCCAACGAGGAGCTAAAGGCAGAACAAATATTCCCTCAAGTTCTATCGACCACCGATACAACTCTATGCACGCTTGGCGTTCGCTTTACCTAGAACAAGTATGAAACTAGAAGTACTTTGTAGGTGTTATTGGATAGGTTTGCAAGATAATAAAGAGCATGTAAATAAAAAGTAGGGGCTGTTTAGATAAATACACAAGTAAATTAGTTTTAGTAGAGAGCTTGTTGTTACGAGAAATTTATTTGTCCCTAGGCAATCGATAACTAGACCGGTAATCATTATTGCAATTTTATATGAGGGAGAGGCATAAGCTAACATACTTTCTCTACTTGGATCATATGCACTTATGATTGGAACTCTAGCAAGCATCCGCAACTACTAAAGATCATTAAGGTAAAACCCAACCATAGCATTAAAGCATCAAGTCCTCTTTATCCCATACGCAACAACCCCCTTACTCGGGTTTGTGTTTCAGTCACTCACGCAACCCACTATAAGCGAATCATAAATGTATTGGAACACCCTACAGTGGGAATCCCTCACGCTTACGCGACACGGAGAGCACCATAGGACAACATCAATAATAAAACATGCAACTCAAACCAATCACAATCATCGAATAGCCCATAGGACAAAACAGATCTACTCAAACATCATAGGATAGCCATACATCATTGGGAAATAATATATAGCATTGAGCACCATGTTTAAGTAGAGATTACAAGCATTGAGCACCATGTTTAAGTAGAGATTACAACGGGTAAGAGAGAGAGGTTACACCGCTGCATAGAGGGGGGAAGAGTTGGTGATGATGGCGGTGAAGTTATTGGTGAAGATTGCGGTGATGATGATGGCCCCGGTGGCACTCCGATGCCACCGGAAGCGAGGGGGAGAGAGCCCCCCTCCTTGTTCTTCTTCCTTGACCTCCTCCCTAGGTGGGAGAAGGGTTTCCCCTCTGGTCCATGGCCTCCATGGTGTGGGAGGGGAGAGAGCCCCTTCAAGATTGGATCTGTCTCTCTGTCTCTCTCTGTTTCTGTGTTCTCAGATTCTACCCCTTCAATGTTTTATATATTCCCGGAGATCCGTAACTCCGATTGGGCTGAAATTTTAACACAACCTCTATCCGGATATTAGTTTTCTTGCGCGAAAGAAGGGTATCAACTGCCTTACGAGGTGGCCACGAGGGACAGGGGCGCGCCTGCCCCCCTGGGGCGCGTCCCCTGCCTCGTGGGCCCCTCGAGCATTGTCTCACGTTGATTTCACTTCCCAAAAATCATATATATTCCAAAAAAAATCTCTGTCAGTTTTTATCCCGTTTGGACTCCGTTTGACATGGATAATCTGCAAAACAAAAAACATGGAACAAACAGGAACTGGCACTGGGCACTGGATCAATATGTTAGTCCCAAAAATAGTATAAGAAGTTTCCAAAAGTATATGAAAGTTGTAGAATATTGGCATGGAACAATAAAAAATTATAGATAAGACGGAGACGTATCAGCATCCCCAAGCTTAATTCCTGCTCGTCCTCGAGTAGGTAAATGATAAAAAAGATAATTTTTGATGTGGAATGCTACCTAGCATAATCTTGATCACATATCTAATCATGGCATGAATATTAAGACACGAGTGATTCAAAGCAATAGTCTATCATTTGACATAAAAACAATAATACTTCAAGCCTACTAATAAAGCAATCATGTCTTTTCAAAATAACAAGGTGAAAGAAAGCTATCCCTACAAAATCATATAGTCTGGCTATGCTCCATCTTCACCACACAAAAAATTCACATCATGCACAACCCCGATGACAAGCCAAGCAATTGGTTCATACTTTTTAACGCGCTTCAACATTTTCAACCCTCACGCAATACATGAGCGTGAGCCATGGATATAGCACTATAGGTTTAATAGAATGGTGGTTGTGGGGAAGACAAAAAAGAGAAGATAGTCTCACATCAACTAGGCGTATCAACGGGCTATGGAGATGCCCATCAATAGATATCAATGTGAGTGAGTAGGGATTGCCATGCAATGGATGCACTAGAGCTATAAGTATATGAAAGCTCAAACTGAAACTAAGTGGGTGTGCATCCAACTTGCTTGCTCATGAAGACCTAGGGCGTTTGAGGAAGCCCATCGTTGGAATATACAAGCCAAGTTCTATAATGAAAAATTCCCACTAGTATATGAAAGTGATAACTTAAGAGGCTCTCTATATGAAGAACATGGTGCTACTTTGAAGCACAAGTGTGGCAAAAGGATAGTAACATTGCCCCCTTTTTTATTTGGCCTTTTTTTTGTCTATTTGGCCTTTCCCTTTTTTTGGGACAATGCTCTATTAATGATCATCATCACACTTTTATTTACTTACAACTCAATATTACAACTCGATACTAGAACAAAGATATGACTCTATATGAATGCCTCTGGCGGTGTATCGGGATGTGCAATGATCTAGCGTAGCAATGACATCAAAAAATGGAAAAGCCATGAAAACATCATGCTAGCTATCTTACGATCATGCAAAGCAATATGACAATGAATGCTCAAGTCATGTATATGATGATGATGGAAGTTGCATGGCAATATATCTCGGAATGGCTATGGAAATGCCATGATAGGTAGGTATGGTGGCTGTTTTGAGGAAGGTATATGGTGGGTTTATGGTACCGGCGAAGTTTGCACCAACTCTCAAGGTGAGAAAGGGCAATGCACGGTACCGAAGAGGCTAGCAATGATGGAAGGGTGAGAGTGCGTATAATCCATGGACTCAGCATTAGTCATAAAGAACTCACATACTTATTGCAAAAGTTTATTAGCCCTCGAAGCAAAGTACTACTACACATGCCCCTAGGGGGATAGATTGGTAGGAAAAGACCATCGCTCGCCCCCGACCACCACTCATAAGGAAGACAATCAATAAATACCTCATGCTCCGACTTCGTTACATAACGGTTCACCATACGTGCATGCTACGGGAATCACAAACCTCAACACAAGTATTTCTACTAATCCACAACTACCCACTAGCATGAATCTAATATCACCATCTTTATATCGCAAAACTATTGCAAGGAATCAAACATATCATATTCAGTGATCTACAAGTTTTATGTAGGATTTTATGACTAACCATGTGAATGACCAGTTCCTGTCATCTCTCTAAATAGATATAAGTGAAGCACGAGAGTTTAATTCTTTCTACAAAAGATATGCCCACGCTCTAACAAATATAAGTGAAGCAAAAGAGCATTCTACAAATGGCGGTTGTCTATGTAAAGAGAAACAGGCAATCCAAGCTTCAAATGATATAAGTGAGGCACATGAAGCATTCTATAAAGCCATACTCAAAAGATATAAGTGAAGTGCATAGAGCATTCTATAAATCAACCAAGGACTATCTCATACCAGCATGGTGCATAAAAGAAAAATGAAAACTAAATGCAAAAGACGCTCCAAGATCTGCACATATCACATGAATGAAACGAATCCGAAAACATACCGATACTTGTTGAAGAAAGAGGGGATGCCTTCCGGGGCATCCCCAAGCTTAGACGCTTGAGTCTCCTTGAATATTTACTTGGTGTGCCTCGGGCATCCCCAAGCTTGAGCTCTTGCCTCTCTTCCTTCTTCTCACATCGAGACCTTCTCGATCATCGAACACTTCATCCACACAAAACTTTAACAGAAAACTCGGTAAGATCCGTTAGTATAATAAAGCAAATCACTACTCTAAGTACTGTTGAAAACCAATTCATATTTTGTTTTTGCATTGTCTCTACTGTAATATAACTTTTTCATGGCTTAATCCACTAATATAAATTGATAGTTTCATCAAAACAAGCAAACTATGCATCAAATACAGAATCTGTCTGAAACAGAACAATCTGTAATAATCTGAACATTCACATACTTCTGATACTTGAAAAATTCTACCAAAACTAGGAAAAATAATTTTTTTTATAGAAAGACAGTTTAAAAATAATCAAAACCATTTGACGTTCCAGCTAAAAATGTAAAATCACGCACTACAGCCAAAGTTTCTGTCCTGCACCGTACAAACCATCAAGCAAATATAAACATCCTAAAGGCAAACCTTGGCACATTATTTTTATAATACAATGGAATTGTACAAGGGGATAATTATTTTGTTGAAAAGTTTCTGTAATCAAGATTCATAGAGTTGCCGGAGTTCTCCCACTTCAACAATGCTTGTCTTTCTCACTTTCACTTTCCTTTTTGAAAAAGTTTGGGTTCCCCTCTTTATTTTTGTTGTTTTTAAACTATATGAAAGCACTCAAAAGAAATAAATGACTCTCTAAAACTGCCGGGTTGTCTCCCTGGCAGCGCTTTCTTTCAAGCCATTAAGCTAGGCATATAGTTCTCAAGTAATGGATCCACCCGGATCCCAAGGTATATCAAAGCCAATTTTAATTAACAATGATTTGTAATTTAGTAGTGAGCACAAAGTAAAATATATCATGTAACAACGAAGTCTAACTCTTTTCCTATGCATCGGCATGTCATAAAAGAACAATTCATGCACACACAGTAAAGGCCAATGCATAGTATAAACAGTTTCTTGCAATTTTATCATGTGGGAAACATAGAGAGGTGGGGATATAGTTACTCTCTCATAATAATTACAAGTGGGAGCAGTGAGCACATGCATATTATATTCATCAAAATCATCATGTGCAATGGTAAAATGCAACCCATCAATATAATCCTTAATAATGGCAAACTTCTCCGATATAGTGTAGTTGGGAGAATTAAAAAAGATAATAGGACTATCATGCGTGGGTGCAATAGCAACAATTTCATGTTTAACATAAGGAACTATAGCAAGTTCATCTCCATAAGCATAATTCATATTGGCATCTTGGCCACAAGCATAGCAAGCATCATCAAAAAGGGATATTTCAAGAGAATCAATGGGATCATGACAATCATCATAGCAATCATCCTTCGATAAGCACGAAGGGAAATTAAACAATGTATGAGTTGAAGAGTTACTCTCATTAGAAGGTGGGCACGGGTAGCTAATCCACTCTTCCTCCTTTTGTTCTTCGCTCTCCTCCTCATCTTTTTCATCCAATGAGCTCACAGTTTCATCAATTTCTTCTTCCATAGACTCCTGCAAAATATTAGTCTCTTCTTGGACAACGGAGTAGTCCTCAATATATGGTTCAACATAGGAATTAGAAGCATAATTCTCATAACAATATTTAAATATGGAAAAAATTTCAGATTTGTAAAGAGTAGCATCATACTTTCCAATCAAAGAAGCAATTTCGTAAGCACCCTTAAAAGCAAAAAATTCTTCAATTTGTTGAACATCATAGTAACTATAAACACCCTTAGCATACGAAGATACGATTCCATTATCACTAAACTCACATTGATAGGGAAGGTATTTCTTAGGATTTTCAGAACAACAAGTAAAATCATATATTTCACATAAATTCCAAGCATAGCATTGCAAACGATGAATTTGACCCAGTAAAAGTTTCCCCTTTTCAGATATACGGTGTCGCACATAACAAGCATGCTCATCTAAGGATTTTCCCTCAACTAAGCTAGTTGGGGTTTCAGCACGAGGACATAGGGATCGAAGATGATCCAAGTAATAAGCTTCAACAGTGTGATAGATTCTGAGTGGTTCTTAAACCATTGGTTTAGTAGGTACAACTAATTTTTTTTGGTATTTTGCTTTTCCTACCCATAACTAAAGATAGAAAACAACTAAGAACAGAAAATAAAAATTACTTAGTGATAAAGCAAACAAACACACACGAGAATATTCACCCCATGCTATTGCTCCCCGACAACGACACTAGAAAAAGGTCTTGATAACCCACAAGTATAGGGGATCGCAACAGTTTTCGATAAGTAAGAGTGTCAAACCCAACGAGGAGCTAAAGGTAGAACATATATTCCCTCAAGTTCTATCGACCACCGATACAACTCTACGCACGCTTGACGTTCGCTTTACCTAGAACAAGTATGAAACTAGAAGTACTTTGTAGGTGTTGTTGGATAGGTTTGCAAGATAATAAAGAGCATGTAAATAAAAAGTAGGGGCTGTTTAGATAAAGACACAACTAAATTAGTTTTAGTAGAGAGCTTGTTGTTATGAGAAAGTTATTCGTCCCTAGGCAATCGATAACTAGACCGGTAATCATTATTGCAATTTTATATGAGGGAGAGGCATAAGCTAACATACTTTCTCTACTTGGATCATATGCACTTATGATTGGAACTCTAGAAAGCATCCGCAACTACTAAAGATCATTAAGGTAAAACCCAACCATAGCATTAAAGCATCAAGTCCTCTTTATCCCATACGCAACAACCCCCTTACTCGGGTTTGTGTTTCAGTCACTCACGCAACCCACTATAAGCGAATCATAAACGTATTGCAACACCCTACAACGGGAATCCCTCACGCTTGCGCGACACGGAGAGCACCATAGGACAACATCAATAATAAAACATGCAACTCAAACCAATCACGATCATCAAATAGCCCATAGGACAAAACAGATCTACTCAAACATCATAGGATAGCCATACATCATTGGGAAATAATATATAGCGTTGAGCACCATGTTTAAGTAGAGATTACAGCGGGTAAGAGAGAGAGGTTACACCGCTGCATAGAGGGGGGAAGAGTTGGTGATGATGGCGGTGAATATTGCGGTGATGATGATGGCCCCCGGTGGCACTCCGGTGCCACCGGAAGCGAGGGGGAGAGAGCCCCCCTCCTTACGAGGTGAAATTTTAACACGATCTCTATCCGGATATTAGCTTTCTTGCGGCGAAAGAAGGGCATCAACCGCCTTACGGGGTGGCCATGAGGGTCAGGGGCGCGCCCCCTGCCTCGTGGGCCCCTCGAGCATCGTCTCGCGTTGATTTCACTTCCCAAAAATCATATATATTCCAAAAAAATCTCCGTTAGTTTTATCCCGTTTGGACTCCGTTTGATATGGATATTCTGCGAAACAAAAAACATGCAACAAACAAGAACTGGTACTGGGCACTGGATCAATATGTTAGTCCCAAAAATAGTATAAAAAGTTGCCAAAAGTATATGAAAGTTGTAGAATATTGGCATGGAACAATCAAAAATTATAGATACGACGGAGACATATCAGGCGAGCACGAGGCAGGGGGCGCGCCCACCCCCTGGGCGCGCCCTCCACCCTCGTGGGCCCCTCGTTGCTCCACCGACGTACTTCTTCCTCCTATATATATCCATATACCCCCAAACATCCAGGAGCACCACGAAAACCTAATTCCACCGCCGCGACCTTCTGTACCCAAGAGATCCCATCTTGGGGCCTTTTTCGGAGCTCCGCCGGAGGGGGCATTGATAACGGAGGGCCTCTACATCAACTCCATGGCCCCTCCGATGATGTGTGAGTAGTTTACTTCAGACCTTCGGGTCCATAGCTAGTAGCTAGATGGCTTCTTCTCTCGCTTTGGATCTCAATACAAAGTTCTCCTCGATTCTCTTGGAGATCTATTCGATGTAATCTTCTTTTGCGGTGTGTTTGTCGAGATCCGATGAATTGTGGGTTTATGATCAAGTTTATATATGAACAATATTTGAATCTTCTCTGAATTCTTTTATGTATGATTGGTTTATCTTTGCAAGTCTCTTCGAATTATCAGTTTGGTTTGGCCTACTAGATTGATCTTTCTTGCAATGGGAGAAGTGCTTAGCTTTGGGTTTAATCTTGCGGTGCTCGATCCCAGTGATAGAAAGGGAAACAACACGTATTGTATTGTTTCCATCAAGGATAAAAAGATGGGGTTTACATCATATTGCATGAGTTTATCCCTCTACATCATATCATCTTGCTTAAGGCGCAACTCTGTTCTTATGAACTTAATACTCTAGATGCATGCTGGATAGCAGTTGATGTGTGGAGTAATAGTAGTAGATGCAGGCAGGAGTCGGTCTACTTGTCGCGGACGTGATGCCTATATACATGATCATGCCTAGATATTCTCATAATTATTCTCTTTTCGATCAATTGCTCGACAGTAATTTGTTCACCCATCATAATACTTATGCTATCTTGAGAGAAGCCACTAGTGAGACCTATGGCCCCCGGGTCTATTTTCCATCATACAAGTTTCCCATCTATTTTATTTTGCAATCTTTACTTTCAATCTATATCATAAAAATACCAAAAATATTTATCTTATTATTATCATCTCTATCATATCTCACTCTTGCAAGTGGCCGTGAAGGGATTGACAACCCCTTTATCACGTTGGTTGCGAGGTTCTTATTGGTTTGTGTAGGTACGAGGTGACTCACGTGTGGTCTCCTACTGGATCGATACCTTGGTTCTCAAAAACTGAGGGAAATACTTACGCTGCTTTACTGCAGCACCCTTTCCTCTTCAAGGGAAAACCAACGCAATACTCAAGAGATAGCAAGAAGGATTTCTGGCGCTGTTGCCAGGGAGATCTACGCCAAGTCAAGACATACCAAGTACCCATCACAACTCTTATCCTTCGCATTACATTATTTGCCATTTGCCTCTCGTTTTCCTCTCCCCCACTTCATCCTTGCCGTTTTATTCGCCCTCTCTTTCCGTTTGCCTCTTTTCCGCTTGCTTCGTCATTATGGCTAGTCCTTTATCTACTCCTTTATCTCCCGAGAATGAGGTCCTTCATTTTAAACAAAGGGAGGGAGAAAATCTAAAAGATGCTTGGTACAGAATTTGCAATGCTCAAAATGGATCTACTAGGAAGCAATCTACTTCCGTTCTTCTTCACAATTTTTATATAGGCATCACTCCTTGGAATAGATATATTCTTGATACCATTACCGGAAGTAATTTCTTGGGTAGCCATACTTTTGATTCTTATAATGCTATGATAGATTTGTTTGGCCCACCACCTCTTTTGGTTAATGGAACTATTTTAACTTTGGAACATGTTATGCAACGGCTTGAAATTATTGAAAATAAAATTGCCACCGTAGAGTTAATTGAAAATTTGGATAGAAAGATCCATAACCAGATTACCCAATACAGATCTAAGGTAGGAGTTGCTCTTAAATTTTTGAAAGAAAATGGACCTATGGTTAATGAAAAGATAGATCAAGATTCCACTAGAATTGATAAAATTGAGGATATTATTACCAACTTGGGTCTGCCTTTTCTTCCGTAAAAAATACTCCTCCTAATTCTAAGATTGCCAAATTAATGTATGTTCCTCAAAATAAGGGTGAAACTTCTAGTAAGGAAAATGCGGACCTCAAATCCATAAGTGGTCACCCCAACTTTCTTGCTATCCTTAAGGAACCTTTTGCTACAAATGATTTTCTTGATTTTGTGCCTAGGAGTTTGATAATTAATAAAAAGAAACAGACTCCTAGGGGTTATAGGTGTCTTATTGAAGAATTGCCTACCAAAGATGGCAATACCTAGATCTATCTTCGCTTTTATGCCTAGCTAAGGGCGTTAAACGATAGCGCTTGTTGGGAGGCAACCCAATTTTATTTTTATTCCTTGCTTTTTGATCCTGTTTAGTAATAAATAATTTATCTAGCCTCTGTTTTGGTTGTGTTTTTTGTGTTCAATTAGTGTTTGTGCCAAGTAGAACCGTTGGGAAGACTTGGGGAAAGTCTTTTTTATCTTGCTGTAAAAACATAAACTTTAGCGGTCACGAGAATTGCTGCCATTTTTTATTGAAGAGTGCTATTTAGTTAATTATTTTTTAAATATGATTAATAGATAAATTACTCACGTCCAGCAATTTATTTTAGAATTTTTGGGTTTCCATAAGTGGTCAAAATCTACAGATTACTACAGACTGTTCTGTTTTTGACAGATTCTGTTTTTCGTGTGTTGTTTGCTTATTTTGATGAATCTATGGCTAGAAAAAGAGTTTATAAACCATAGAGAAGTTGGAATAAATTAGGTTTAACACCAATATAAATAAAGAATTATTTCATTACAGTACCTTGAAGTGGTGGTTTGTTTTCTTTTACTAATGGAGCTCACGAAGATTTTCTTTTAAGTTTTGTGTTGTGAAGTTTTCAAGTTTTGGGTAAGGATTTGATGGATGATGGAACAAGGAGTGGCAAGAGCCTAAGCTTGGGCATTCCCAAGGCACCCCAAGGTAAAATCCAAGGACACCAAAAAGCCCAAGCTTGGGGATGCCCCGGAAGGCATCCCCTCTTTCGTCTTTGTCTATCGGTAACTTTACTTGGAGCTATATTTTTATTCACCACATGATATGTGTTTTGCTTGGAGCGTCTTGTATGATTTGAGTCTTTGCTTTTTAGTTTACCACAATCATCCTTGCTGTACACTGCTACCTCTTTTAGCATTGCGTTGGTTTTCCTCGAAGAGGAAGGGATGATGCAGCAAAGTAGCGTAAGTATTTCCCTCAGTTTTTGAGAACCAAGGTATCAATCCAGTAGGAGGCTACATGCAAGTCCCTTGTACCTGCACAAAACAAATAAATCCTCGCAACCAACGCAAATAGGGGTTGTCAATCCCTATAGGGCCACTTACGAGAGTGAGATGTGATAGATATGATAAGATAATATTTTTGGTATTTTTATGATAAAGATGCAAAGTAAAATAAAGGCAAAGTAAAATAGCAAAGTAAATAACTAAGTAGTAGGAGATTGATATGATAAAGATAGACCCGGGGGCCATAGGTTTCACTAGTGGCTTCTCTCGAGAGCATAAGTATTCTACGGTGGGTGAACAAATTACTGTTCAGCAATTGACAGAATTGAGCATAGTTATGAGGATATCTAGGTATGATCATGTATATAGGCATCACGTCCGAGACAAGTAGACCGACTCCTGCCTGCATCTACTACTATTACTCCACTCATCGACCGTTATCCATCATGCATCTAGAGTATTAAGTTAAAAATAGAGTAACACCATAAGCAAGATGACATGATGTAGAGGGATAGACTCATGCAATATGAAGAAAACCCCCTTGTTATCCTCGATGGCAACAATACAATACGTGCCTTGCTGCCCTTACTGTCACCGGGAAAGGACACCGCAAGATTGAACCCAAAGCTAAGCACTTCTCCCATTGCAAGATAGATCAATCTAGTAGGCCAAAGCAAACTAATAATTCGAAGAGACTTGCAAATATAACCAATCATACATAAAAGAATTCAGAGAAGATTCAATATTATTCATAGATATACTTGATCATAAACCTACAATTCATCGGTCTCAACAAACACACCGCAAAAAGAAGATTACATCGAATAGATCTCCACAAGAGAGGGGGAGAACATTGTATTGAGATCCAAAAAGAGAGAAGAATCCATCTAGCTACTAACTATGGACCCGTAGGTCTGAGGTAAACTACTCACACTTCATTGGAGGGGCTATGGTGTTGATGTAGAAGCCCTCCGTGATCGATGCCCCCTCCGGCGGAGCTCCGGAATAGGCCCCAAGGTGGGATCTCGTGGATACAGAAAGTTGCGGTAGTGGAATTAGGCTTTTGGCTCCGTATCTGATCGTTTGGGGGTACGTAGGTATACATAGGAGGAAGGAGTATGTTGGTGGAGCAATAGGGGGCCCACGAGGGTGGAGGGCGCGCCTGGGGGGGGGGGGGGTAGGCAGGCGCGCCCCCTACCTCGTGGCCTCCTGTTACGTGTCTTGACGTCGGGTCCAAGTCTCCTTAGTTGTATTCGACGAGAAAATCACGTCCCCGAAGGTTTCATTCCGTTTGGACTCCGTTTGATATTCCTTTTCTTCAAAACCCTAAAACATGCTAAAAATAGCTATTCTGGGCTGGGCCTCCGGTTAATAGGTTAGTCCCAAAAATAATATAAAAGTGGATAATAAAGCCCAATAATGTCCAAAACAGTAGATAATATAGCATGGAGCAATCAAAAATTATAGATACGTTGGAGACGTATCAAGCATCCCCAAGTTTAATTCCTGCTCGTCCTCGAGTAGGTAAATGATAAAAACAGAATTTTTGATGCAGAGTGCTACTTGGCATAATTTTAATGTAATTCTTCTTAATTGTGGTATGAATATTTAGATCCGTAAGATTCAAGACAAAAGTTCATTTTGACATAAAAATGATAATACTTCAAGCATACTAACAAAGCAATTATGTCTTCTCAAAATAACATGGCTAAAGAAAGTTATCCCTACAAAATCATATAGTTTGGCTATGCTCTATCTTCACCACACAAAATATTTAAATCATGCACACCCCCGATGACAAGCCAAGCAATTGTTTCATACTTTTGACATTCTCAAAACTTTTTCAATCTTCACGCAATACATGAGCGTGAGCCATGGATATAGCACTATAGGTGGAATAGAGTGGTGGTTGTGGAGAAGACAAAAAGGGAGAAGATAGTCTCACATCAACTAGGCGTATCAACGGGCTATGGATATGCCCATCAATAGATATCAATGTGAGTGAGTAGGGATTGCCATGCAACGGATGCACTAGAGCTATAAGTATATGAAAGCTCAAAAAGAAACTAAGTGGGTGTGCATCCAACTTGCTTGCTCATGAAGACCTAGGGCAATTTGAGGAAGCCCATCATTGGAATATACAAGCCAAGTTGTATAATGAAAGATTCCCACTAGTATATGAAAGTGATAACATGAGAGACTCTCTACTATGAAGATCATGGTGCTACTTTGAAGCACAAGTGTGGTAAAAGGATAGTAACATTGTCCCTTCTCTCTTTTCTCTCATTTTTTCTTCTCCTTTTTTATTTGGGCCTTTTCTCCTTTTTATGGCCTCTTTTCTTCCCCCTTTTTTTATTTCTCGTCCGGAGTCTCATCCCGACTTGTGGGGGAATCATAGTCTCCATCATCCTTTCCTCACTGGGACAATGCTCTAATAATGATGACCATCACACTTTTATTTTTCTTACAACTTAACAATTACAACTCGATACTTAGAACAAAATATGACTCTATATGAATGCCTCCGGCAGTGTACCAAGATATGTAATGATGCATGAGTGACAAGTATGAAAGAATTATGAACGGTGGCTTTGCCACAAATACGATGTCAACTACATGATCATGCTAAGCAATATGACAATGATGGAGTGTGTCATAAAGGGAACAGTGGAAAGTTGCATGGAAATATATCTCGGAATGGCTATGGAAATGCCATAATAGGTAGGTATGGTGGCTGTTTTGAGGAAGGTATATGGTGGGTGTATGATACCGGCGAATGGTGCGCGATATTAGAGAGGCTAGCAAAGGTGGAAGGGTGAGAGTGCGTATAATCCATGTACTCAACATTAGTCATAAATAACTCATATACTTATTGCAAAAATCTACAAGTTATCGAAGAAAGTATTACGCGCATGCTCCTAGGGGGATAGATTGGTAGGAAAAGACCATCGCTCGTCCCCGACCGCCACTCATAAGGAAGACAATCAATAAATAAATCATGCTCCGACTTCATCACATAACGGTTCACCATACGTGCATGCTACGGGAATCACAAGCTTCAACACAAGTATTTCCCAAATTCACAACTACTCAACTAGCATGACTTTAATATCACCATCTCTATGTCTCAAAACAATTATCAAGTATCAAACTTATCATAGTATTCAACACACTCATAAGAGAATTTTTATTATTAATCTTGCATACCAAGCATATTAGGATTTTAAGAAAATTACCATGCTATTTAAGACTCTCAAAATAATCTAAGTGAAGCATGAGGGATCAATAGTTTCTATAAAACAAACCCACCACAGTGCTCTAAAAGATATAAGTGAAGCACTAGAGCAAAATTATATAACTCAAAAGATATAAGCGAAGCACATAGAGTATTCTAACAAATTCCAAATCATGTATGGCTCTCTCAAAAAGTGTGTACAGCAAGGATGATTGTGGTAAAATAATAAGCAAAGACTCAAATCATACAAGACGCTCCAAGCAAAACACATATCATGTGGTAAATAAAAATATAGCTCCAAGTAAAGTTACCGATAGAAGTAGACGCAAGAGGCGATGCCTTCTGGGGCATCCCCAAGCTTTGGCTTTTAGGTGTCCTTAGATTATCTTGGGGGTGCCATGGGCATCCCCAAGCTTAGGCTCTTTCCACTCCTTGTTCCATAATCCATCAAATCTTTACCCAAAACTTGAAAACTTCACAACACAAAACTTAAAGTAGAAAATCTCGTGAGCTTCGTTAGCGAAAGAAAACAAAAGACCACTTCAAGGTACTGTAATGAACTCATTCTTTATTTATATGGGTGTTATACCTACTGTATTCCAACTTCTGTATGGTTTATAAACTATTTTACTAGCCATAGATTCATCAAAATAAGCAAACAACACATGAAAAACAGAATCTGTCAAAAACAGAATAGTCTGTAGTAATCCGTAGCTAGCGCAAGATCTGGAACCCCAAAAAGTCTAAAATAAATTTCTGGACGTGAGGAATTTATCTATTAATGATCTTCAAAAAGAATTAACTAAATATCACTTTCCAAATAAAAATGACAGCAGTTCTCGTGAGCGCTAAAGTTTCTGTTTTTTTACAGCAAGTTCAACAAGACTTTCCCCAAGTCTTCCCAACGGTTCTACTTGGCACAAACACTAATTAAACACAAAAAACACAACGAAAACAGAGGCTAGATAAATTATCTATTACTAAAAAGGATAAAAAAAATCAAGGAATAAAAATAAAATTGTGTTGCCTCCCAACAAGCGCTATCGTTTAACGCCCCTAGCTAGGCATAACAAGCAAGAATAGATCTAGGTATTGCCATCTTTGGTAGGAAATCCATAAGTGGCTCTCATAATAGATTCATAAGGTAATTTAATTTTATTTCTAGGAAAGTGTTCCATGCCTTTCCTTAATGGAAATTGGAATCTAATATTTCCTTCCTTCATAACAATAATTGCACCAATCGTTCTAAGGAAAGGTCTACCAAGAATAATAGGACATGAAGGATTGCAATCTATGTCAAGAACAATAAAATCTACGGGCACATAATTCCTATTTGCAACAATAAGAACATCATTAATTCTTCCCATAGGTTTCTTAATAGTGGAATTCGCAAGGTGCAAGTTTAGAGAGCAATCATCAAAATCACGGAAACCTAACAAATCACACAAAGTCTTTGGAACCGTGGAAACACTAGCACCCAAATCACATAAAGCATAGCATTCATGATCTTTAATTTTAATTTTAATAGTTGGTTCCCACTCATCATAAAGTTTTCTTGGGATAGAAACTTCCAATTCAAGTTTTTCTTCATAAGATTGCATCAAGGCATCAACGATATGTTTAGTAAACGCTTTATTTTGACTATAAACATGAGGAGAATTTAGCACGGATTGCAACAAGGAAATACAATCGATCAAAAAGAAATTTTCAAAGTTAAATTCCTTGAAATCCATAATAGCGGGTTTAGCAACATCTAGAGTTTTAGTTTCTTCAATCCCACTTTTATCAAATTTAGCATCAAAATCAAAAGATTCAAAATTCTTGGAACGCCTTCTAGGTAAAGGTGGATCATATTCAGTCCCATCATTTTTAAGATTCATATTGCAACACAAAGATTTAATAGGGGACACATCAATAACTTTTCGATCTTCATCATTATTTTCATAGGAACTAGAAGAACACGCTTTTATAAAGGCATCTTTCTTAGCACGCATCCTAGCGGCTCTTTCTTTGCACTCATCAATGGAAATTCTCATGGCTTTGAGAGACTCATTGATATCATGCTTAGGTGGAATAGATCTAAGTTTCAAAGAATCAACATGAAGAGCAATTCTATCAACGTTCCTAGCCAAATCATCAATCTTAAGCAATTTTTCTTCAATCATAGCATTAAAATTCTTCTGCGAAGTAATAAATGCTTTAATATTAGATTCAAAATCAGAGGGCATCTTATTATAATTTCCATAAGAGTTGTTGTAGGAATTACCATAATTATTAGAGGGATTACTAGGATAAGGCCTAGGGTTGAAATTTCCTCTATACGCGTTATTACCAAAATTGTTCCTACCTACAAAATTCACATCCATAGATTCATTATTATTCTCAATCAAAATAGACAAGGGCATATCATTAGGATCAGAAGAAACACTCTTTTTAGCAAATAATTTCATAAGTTCATCCATCTTTCCACTCAAAACATTAATTTCTTCTATCACATGCACCTTTTTATTAGTAGATCTTTCAGTATGCCATTGAGAATAATTAACCATAATATTATCTAGGAGTTTAGTAGCTTCTCCTAAAGTGATTTCCATAAAAGTGCCTCCCGCGGCCGAATCTAAAAGATTTCTAGAAGCAAAATTCAATCTGGCATAAATTTTTTGTATAATCATCCATAAATTTAAACCATGAGTAGGGCAATTACGTATCATTAATTTCATTCTCTCCCTAGCTTGTGCAACATGTTCAAGATCAAGTTGCTTAAAGTTCATAATATCGTTTCTAAGAGAGATGATCTTAGCAGGAGGAAAATACTTAGAGATAGAAGCATCTTTGCACTTGTTCCATGAATCAATACTATTTTTAGGCAAAGACGAAAACCAAGCTTTAGCACGATCTCTAAGCAAAAAAGGAAATAGCTTCAATTTAACAATATCATTATCCACATCTTTCTTCTTTTGCATGTCACACAAATCAACAAAGCTATTTAGATGGGTAGCGGCATCTTCACTAGGAAGGCCGGAGAACGGATCTTTCATAACAAGATTCAGCAGAGCAGTATTAATTTCACAAGATTCAGCATCGGTAAGAGGAGCAACCGGAGTGCTAATAAAATCATTGTTGTTGGTATTGGTGAAGTCACACAATTTAGTATTATCTTGAGCCATCGCGACAAACAAGCAAACTAACACACAAGCAAACAAAAAGCAAGCGGACAAAAAGGGCAAATAGAGAAAAAGAGGGAGGATAGAGAGAGAGAGGGCGAATAAAATGGCAAGGGTGAATTGGGGGGAGAGGAAAACGAGAGGCAAATGGCAAATAATGTAATGCGGGAGATAAGGGTATGTGATGGGTACTTGGTATGTTGACTTTTGCGTAGACCTCCCCGGCAACGGCGCCAGAAATCCTTCTTGCTACCTCTTTTAGCGCTGCGTTGGTTTTCCCTGAAGAGGAAGGGATGATGCAGCAAAGTAGCGTAAGTATTTCTGTCAGTTTTTGAGAACCAAGGTATCAATCCAGTAGGAGGCTACACGCAAGTCCCTTGTACCTACACAAAACAAATAAATCCTTGCAACCAACGCAAATAGGGATTGCCAATCCCTATAGGGCCACTTACGAGAGTGAGATCTGATAGATATGATAAGATAATGTTTTTGGTATTTTTATGATAAAGATGCAAAGTAAAATAAAGGCAAAGTAAAATAGAAAAGTAAATAACTAAGTAGTAGGAGATTGATATGATAAAGATAGACCCGGGGGCCATAGGTTTCACTAGTGGCTTTTCTTGAGAGCATAAGTGTTCTACGGTGGGTAAACAAATTATTGTTGAGCAATTGACAGAATTGAGCATAGTTATGAGAATATCTAGGTATGATCATGTATATAGGCATCACATCTGAGACAAGTAGACCGACTCCTGCCTGCATCTACTACTATTACTCCACTCATTGACCGCTATCCAGCATGCATCTAGAGTATTAAGTTAAAAACAGAGTAACACCTTAAGCAAGCTGACATGATGTAGAGGGATAGACTTATGCAATATGAAGAAAACCCCATCTTGTTATCCTCGATGGCAACAATACAATACATGCCTTTCTGCCCTTACTGTCACCGGGAAAGGACACCGCAAGATTGAACCCAAAGCTAAGCACTTCTCCCATTGCAAGAAAGATCAATCTAGTAGGCCAAAGCAAACTGATAATTCGAAGAGACTTGCAAAGATAACCAATCATACATAAAAGAATTCAGAGAAGATTCAAATATTATTCATAGATAGACTTGATCATAAACCCACAATTCATCGGTCTCAACAAACACACCGCAAAAAGAAGATTACATCGAATAGATCTCCACAAGAGAGGGGGATAACATTGTATTGAGATGAAAAAAGAGAGAAGAAGCCATCTAGCTACTAACTATGGACCTGTAGGTCTGAAGTAAACTACTCACACTTCATCGGGAGGCTATGGTGTTGATGTAGAAGCCCTCCATGATCAATGCCCCCTCCGGTGGAGCTCCGGAACAGGCCCCAAGATGGGATCTCATGGATACAGAAAGTTACGGCGGTGGAATTAGGGTTTTGGCTCCGTATCTGATCATTTGGGGGTACATGGGTATATATAAGAGGAAGAAGTACGTCGGTGGAGCAACATGGGGCCCATGAGGGTGGAGGGCGCGCCTGGGGGGGGGGGTAGGTGCGCCCCCTACCTCGTGGCCTCTTGTTACGTGTCTTGACGTAGGGTCCAAGTCTCCTGAGTTGTATTCGATGAGAAAATCATGTTCCCGAAGGTTTCATTCTGTTTGGACTCCGTTTGATATTCCTTTTCTTCGTAACCCTAAAATAGGCAAAAAAACAACAATTTTGGGTTGGGCCTCCGGTTAATAGGTTAGTCCCAAAAACAATATAAAAGTGGATAATAAAGCCCAATAATGTCTAAAACAGTAGATAATATATCATGGAGCAATCAAAAATTATGGATACGTTGGAGACGTATCATACACACCTTTTGAGAGAGACACACATGAATTGGAATTTATTAGAATACTCTATGTGCTTCACTTATATCTTTTGAGCTATATAATTTCTGCTCTAGTGCTTCACTTATATCTTTTAGAGCACGGAGGTGGTTCTATTTTATAGAAATAATTGATCTCTCATGCTTCACTTATATCATTTTGAGAGTCCTTTAGAATAACATGGCAATAATAAAAACTTTCATATAAGTGCATTGAATACTAAGAGAAGTTTGATACTTGATGATTGTTTTGAGATATGGAGATGGTGATATTAGAGTCATGCTAGTTGAGTAGTTGTGAATTTGATAAATACTTGTGTTGAAGTTTGTGATTCCCGTAGCATGCACGTATGGTGAACCGTTATGTGATGAAGTCAGAGCATGATTTATTTATTGATTGCCTTCCTTATGAGTGGCGGTCTGGGACGAGTGATGGTCTTTTCCTACCAATCTATCCCCCTAGGAGCATGCGCGTAGTACTTTGTTTCGATAACTAATAGATTTTTGCAATAAGTATGTGAGTTCTTTATGACTAATGTTGAGTCCATGGATTATACGGACCCTCACCCTTCCACCATTTGCTAGCCTCTCTAGTACCACACAACTTTCGTCGGTACCATAAACCCACCATATATACCTTCCTCAAAACAACCAACATACCTACCTATTATGGCATTTCCATAGCCATTCTGAGATATATTGCCATGCAACTTTCCACCGTTTCGTTTGTCATGACATGCTTCATCATTTTCATATTGCTTTGCATGATCATGTAGTTGACATCGTATTTGTGGCAAAGCCACCGTTCATAATTCTTTCATACATGTCACTCTTGATTCATTGCATATCCTGGTACACCGCCGGAGGCATTCACATAGAGTAATACTTTGTTCTAAGTATTGAGTTGTAATTCTTGAGTTGTAAGTAAAAAGAAGTGTGATGATCATCATTATTAGAACATTGTCCCAGGGAGGAAAGGATGGAGACTATGATTCCCCCACAAGTCGGGATGAGACTCTAGACGAAAAAGAGAGAAAGAAAAGAGGCTAAAAAAAGAAAGAAAAGAAGGCCCAAAAAATGAGAGAAAAAGAGAGAAGGGACAATGTTACTATCCTTTTCCACACTTGTGCTTCAAAGTAGCACCATGATCTTCATGATAGAGAGTCTCCTATGCTGTCACTTTCATAAACTAGTGGGAATTTTACATTATAGAACTTGGCTTGTATAATCCAATGATGGGCTTCCTCAAATTGCCCTAGGTCTTCGTGAGCAAGCAAGTTGGATGCACACCCACTTAGTTTCTTTTGTTGAGCTTTCATACACTTATAGCTCTAGTGCATCCATTACATGGTAATCCCTACTCACTCACATTAATATCTATTGATGGGCATCTCCATAGCCCGTTGATACGCCTAGTTGATGTGAGACTATCTTCTCCTTTTTTGTCTTCTCCACAACCACCATTCTATTCCACCATAGTGCTATATCCATGGCTCACACTCATATATTGCGCGAAGATTGAAAAAGTTTGAGAACATCAAAAGTATGAAACAATTGTTTGGCTTGTCATCAAGGTTGTGCATGATTTAATATTTTGTGTGATGAAGATAGAGCATAGCCAGACTATATGATTTTGTAGGGATAACTTTCTTTGGCCATGTTATTTTGAGAAGACATGATTGCTTAGTTAGTATGCTTGAAGTATTATTATTTCTACCTCAACATTAAACTTTTATCTTGAATCTTTTGGATCTGAACATTCATGCCACAATAAAGAAAAATTACATTGAGAAATATGTTAGGAAGCATTCCACATCAAAAATTCTGTTTTTATCATTTACCTACTCAAGGACGAGCAGGAATTAAGCTTGGGGATGCTTGATACGTCTCTAATGTATCTATAATTTTTGATTGCTCCATGCTATTATATTATCTATTTTGGATGTTACTGGGCTTATTTTTACACTTTTATACTATTTTTGGGACTAACCTATTAACCGTAGGCCCAACCCAAATTGCTAATTTTTTTTGCCTATTTTAGAGTTTCGCCGAAAAGGAATATCAAACGGAGTCCAAATGGAATGAAACCTTCGGGACCGTTATTTTTGGAACAAACATGATCCAGGAGACTTGGAGTGGGGGTCAAACAATCAACGAGGCGGCCATGAGGCAGGGGGCGCGCCCACCCCCTAGGCGCGCCCTCCACCCTTGTGGGCCCCTCGTTGCTCCACCGATGTACTTCTTCCTCCTATATATATCCATATACCCCCAAACATCCAGGAGCACCACGAAAACCTAATTCCACCATCGCAATCTTCTGTACCCAAGAGATCCCATCTTGGGGCCTTTTTCGGAGCTCCGCTAGAGGGGGCATTGATCACGGAGGGCCTCTACATCAACTCCATGGCCCCTCCGATGATGTGTGAGTAGTTTACTTCAGACCTTCGGGTGCATAGCTAGTAGCTAGATGGCTTCTTCTCTCTCTTTGGGTCTCAATACAAAGTTCTCCTCAATTCTCTTGGAGATTTATTCAATGTAATCTTCTTTTGTGGTGTGTTTGTCGAGATCCGATGAATTGTGGGTTTATGATCAAGTTTATCTATGAACAGTATTTGAATCTTCTCTAAATTCTTTTATGTATGATTGGTTTATCTTTGCAAGTCTCTTCGAATTATCAGTTTGGTTTGGCCTACTAGATTGATCTTTCTTGCAATGGGAGAAGTGCTTAGCTTTGGGTTCAATGTTGCGGTGCTCGATCCCAGTGACAGAAAGGGAAACAACACGTATTATATTGTTGCGATCGAGGATAAAAAGATGGGGTTTACATCATATTGCATGAGTTTATCCCTCTACATCATGTCATCCTGCTTAAGGCGTTACTCTGTTCTTATGAACTTAATACTCTAGATGCATGCTGGATAGCGGTCGATGTGTGGACTAATAGTAGTAGATGCAGGCAGGAGTCGGTCTACTTGTCGCGGACGTGATGCCTATATACATGATCATGCCTACATATTCTCATAATTATCCGCTTTTCTATCAATTGCTCGACAATAATTTGTTCACCCATCGTAATACTTATGCTATCTTGAGAGAAGCCACTAGTGAAACCTATGGCCCCCGGGTCCATTTTCCATCATACAAGTTTCCCATCTATTTTATTTTGCAATCTTTACTTTCAATCTATATCATAAAAATACCAAAAATATTTATCTTATTATTATCATCTCTATCATATCTCACTCTTGCAAGTGGCCGTGAAGGGATTGACAACCCCTTTATCGCGTTGGTTGCGAGGTTCTTATTTGTTTGTGTAGGTATGAGGTGACTCGCGCGTGGTCTTCTACTGGATTGATACCTTGGTTCTCAAAAACTGAGGGAAATACTTACGCTGCTTTACTACACCACCCTTTCCTCTTCAAGGGAAAACCAACGTAGTGCTCAAGAGGTAGAAAGCTTGCCCGTGACGGCTAAAGCTCCCTTCACCCAAGGTTGTTGCATAGCTACGGGAGAACAAGTAACACTCTTTTTCATATTTTCATAAGAAAGAAATTTAACATTGGAAGGGATGACCGAGTTTGGAATAGCCGAGCTCTGTAGTTCCCCCATAGTGAATCCTGCACGGAAACGGGAAGTAACTTCTTCATCCTCCTCCATGGCATTTATCCTTTTCAAATCGGCCTCCATCTCTTCCTCAGTTAATGGCCCAAAGTGGTCAGCATTGCTGTTTGCTCTTGGCCCCGGTGTCGGATGAGACACCTGACTCTCCCCGACTGACTCTTGAGAAGACATCTTGCTCTGAATCCGCAGCAAAAACAGCTCGAAATAATAACAGAGGATTTTTGCGTGATACAGTGGTCAAAACCTTGGGAGATTATATAGTGAATTTTTACCGACCAAAAGAAGTATCGTGCAAGAAAATGGAGTCCGGAGAGCACACGAGGTGCCCACGAGGCAAGGGGGCGCGCCATCCACCCTCGTGGAAGCCTCGTGTCCTTTCCGGTCTGCTTCTTATTTTCCTATTTTCTTAAATATTCCAAAATGGAGAAAAATTGCCATTAGAACTGTTTTGGAGTCGGTTTACTTACCGCACCACGTACCTATTCCTTTTCGGAGTATGAAACGTTCCAGAAAGTGTCCCTTATGTATTCCTCCGGGGTTACGGTTTCAATAATATTACTTTCACTACCCTCGGATTTGTGCCTTCGAAGTTGTTGATGTTTATGGCACCAGAACGATAGACCTCCTCGATAACGTAAGGACCTTCCCATTTAGAGAGAACTTTGCCTGCAAAAAAATCTTAAACGAGAGTTGTATAACAATACATAATCACCTACATTAAACTCATGCTTTTGTATCCTTTTGTCATGCCATCTTTTAACTTTTTCTTTAAACAGTTTGGCATTCTCGTAGGCCTGGGTTCTCCATTCATCAAGTGAGCTAATGTCAAAAAGCCTCTTCTCACCGGCAAGTTTGAAGTCATAGTTGAGCTCTTTAATAGCCCAATATGCCTTATGTTCTAATTCAAGAGGTAAGTGACATGCTTTACCATAAACCATTTTATATGGAGACATACCCATAGGATTTTTATATGCAGTTCTATAAGGCCATAATGCATCATCAAGTTTCTTGGACCAATTCTTTCTAGTTCTATTAACAGTCTTTTGCAAAATTAATTTAAGCTCTCTATTACTTAATTCTACTTGGCCACTAGACTGTGGGTGATAAGGAGATGCAATTCTATGATTAACATCATACTTAGCAAGCATTTTACGAAAGGCACCGTGAATAAAATGTGAACCACCATCAGTCATTAAGTATCTAGGGAGTCCAAACCTCGGAAAAATAACTTCTTTAAGCATCTTAATAGAGGTGTTATGATCAGCACTACTAGTTGGAATAGCTTCTACCCACTTAGTAACGTAATCAACAGCAACTAAAATATGTGTATACCCATTAGATGAAGGAAATGGTCCCATATAATCAAAGCCCCAGACATCAAATGGTTCAATAACAAGTGAATAATTCATAGGCATTTCTTGACGTCTACTAATATTACCAATTCTTTGACATTCATCACAAGACAAGACAAACTTACGGGCATCCTTGAAGAGAGTAGGCCAATAAAAACCGGATTGCAGTACCTTGTATGCAGTTCTATCTCCAGCATGGTGTCCTCCATAAGCCTCAGAGTGACACTTGCGTAGGATCTGTTCTTGTTCATGCTCAGGTACACAACGTCTAATAACACCATCTACTCCTTCTTTATAAAGGTGTGGGTCATCCCAGAAGTAATGTCTTAAATCATAGAAGAACTTTTTCTTTTGCTGGTATGTGAAACTAGGTGGTATAAATTTAGCAACAATGTAATTGGCATAATCAACATGCCATGGAGCAGTACGAGAAGCATTTATGACAACTAATTGTTCATCAGGAAAGCTATCATCAATAGGTAGTGGGTCATCAAGAACATTCTGTAACCTAGACAAGTTGTCTGCAATGGGGTTCTTAGCTCCCTTTCTATCAATAATATGCAAATCAAATTCTTGTAGCAGGAGAACCCATCTAATAAGTCTAGGTTTAGCATCTTTCTTTTCCATAAGATATTTAAGAGCAGCATGCTCGGTGTGAATAGTTACTTTAGAATCAACAATATAAGGTCTGAACTTATCACAAGCAAATACAATGCTAAGAATTCCTTTTCAGTAGTAGCATAATTTCTCTGGGCATTGTCTAGAGTTTTACTAGCATATTGAATAACATTTAATTTTTTATCAACTCTTTGTCCTAGAGCAACACCTAAAGCATAGTCACTAGCATCGCACATGATTTCAAAGGGTAAATTCCAATCAGGTGGCTGAACAATAGGTGCAGAAATCAAAGCTTTCTTAAGTATTTCAAATGCTTCTACACAATCATCATCAAGGACAAAAGGAATATCTTTTTGTAATAGGTTAGTTAGAGGCCGGGAAATTTTTGAGAAGTCCTTAATGAACCTCCTATAAAAACCGACATGACCAAGAAAACTTCTTATACCTTTTATGTCCTTGGGACACGACATCTTTTCAATAGCATCAAAATTAGCTTTGTCAACTTCAATACCTCTTTCAGAAATTTTATGCCCCAAGACAATACCTTCATTAACCATAAAGTGGCACTTCTCCCAACTCAAGACAAGGTTAGTTTCTTCACATCTCTACAAAACTCGATCAAGGTTGCTCAAGCAATCATCAAAAGAGGATCCATAAACAGAGAAATCATCCATGAAAACTTCACAAATCTTTTCACAAAAGTCAGAGAATATAGCCATCATGCATCTTTGAAAGGTAGCAGGTGCATTACATAAACCAAAAGGCATATGTCTATAGGCAAAGGTACCGAAAGGGAAAGTAAAAGTAGTCTTTTCTTGATCATCAGCTGACACATGTATTTGAGAGAAACCAGAGTAACCATCTAGAAAGCAAAAATGTGTATGTTTGGATAACCTTTCTAGCATTTGATCAATGAAAGGCAAAGGGTAATGATCTTTTTTAGTAGCTTTATTTAATTTGCGGAAATCAATCACCATCCTATAGCCTGTAATAATTCTTTGCGGAATCAATTCATCTTTATCATTAAGAACAACAATAATACCTCCTTTCTTAGGGACACAATGGACAGGACTTACCCACTAACTATCAGCAACGGGATAAATTATACCTGCTTCAAGGAGCTTTAATATTTCCTTTCTTACCACTTCTTTCATCTTATGATTTAGCCGTCGTTGGTGATCAATAACTAGTTTGGCATCTTTCTCCAAATTTATTTTGTGTTGACATAGAGTGGGACTAATGCCCTTAAGATCATAAAGAGTATATCCAGTAGTAGCACGGTGTTTCTTCAGAGTTTTCAATAATTTCTCTTCTTCATGCTCTAAAAGGTTAGCACTGATAATAACATGATATATCTTCTTTTCATCAAGATAAGCATATTTAAGAGTATCAGGCAATGGTTTAAGCTCAAACACGGGATCACCCTTGGGTGGAGGAGGATCCCCTAGGATTTCAACATGCAAGTTGTGTGTAGCGACCCAACCTCAAATGGTCAAGTCTCTGTGCTTCAGTGTCATCCCTGGATCGGTAATGCTGACACACACAGTACTCGAAGGATTTATAATAGAGTGGCAATCACACACTTATTACATCGAATGTCTCAAAAGAGAACTTATTACAATAGATATGGCTTAAGGCCATCTAATACTATAACAACGGAAGGCTTGGAAGGTAAAGTGAGTCCATCAACTCCAACGGCATAGCTGAGCTGCACGGCAACGACCTAACGAGCCTTACTCCTCGTCTGAAAAGTCTGCAACATAATACGTTGCAGACCGAAACGGGTCAGCACATGGAATATGCTGGCAATATAACACAGTAGAGCAAGAACAGAATAATGCTATCACTACATGCATATTTGGCTGGTGGAAAGCTCTATGGTTAAAGTTTTGCGAAAAGCCATTTTTTTCCTACAACAAAGGAATAGATTTTATTTAACTATCATGGTAGTTGAAACATCATTGAGAAGGTTCCTCCAACTCAATCCCAATTAAAAGTAATTATCAACCCAACAATATTAATTTAGAGTGATGAGATACATATGATAATCCAAGTACTAGATACTCAAGATGTCCATAACCGGGGACACAGCTAACCATGATTAGTTTATACACTCTGCAGAGGTTTGCGCACTTTTCCCCACAAGACTCGATCTCCTCCGTTGGATTTCTCGCACTACATGATGTTTGAGAAACGGATGACCGAGACACAGTTTTTTAGAAGCATTAACTCTCTACTCCGGATAGACTATACCACCTACAACCCACTACCTGCTAGTCTACCTCTTCAAGAGCTTCCCGCAACTTACTCAACTATGCTAGAGCCCATAATAGCTTGTGGATGCACACGGAAGTTTCTAGCATGAAATATCTCAGTTCCCTTTGAGCCTGGGTGGCGGACCATAGGATTATCACACGGGTACTCCGGGATATCCTAGGACAACACTGGATTCTCCAGGTACCCGACAAGCAACCCACCTAGATGTGTATTAAAGTTGCCACCTTAAGTTGAACCATTAATTAACAATCTCACATCTGTCATGGATTCACTCACCCAACCCACGTCTACGAGCATAGCATGTCAATATAAGCAATACGTAGAAGTAACTCCCAAGAGTTTGATAATAACAGGGCAATAGGTTCTACCTCATCAACTACTTCCCAATCCCACATGTTATCAAATCCTAACCATGCAATGTGTGAGGGGTGAAACTAATGCATAAAAACTGGGTGATAAAAGGGTATGATCAAAGTGTTACTTGCCTTGCTGATGATCCGCAAAACCTAGAGACCCGTAGTAGCACGCTTCACACTCCGGGTGTTCTATCGCAAACAAACAATAGCATACATAAGAAATCAAGAAAATAAGCACGGGTAAAACTCAAATAAGAGATCTAACCAGAAAGTTCAACTTAATAACTCCGGTTTGCAAAAAGAATCAAATCAAACGGAGCAACGAAACTCAAACTGTGAAAGAAACAAGATCCGATTACTAATCTGGACTAAGGTCAAATTTTACTATATCAAAATCTTGTTCAAGTTGGTTAAACGGAAAGAGAGTTTCGAGACGAAGATCTAGGCGCTTGAATCACCTGATTCCGATAAACGAGCGAAAAGATAAACTAAAACGAAAATCGGACCAGAAATCGTGATCGGAAATAATTGTGGAAAATCCGAGAAAGAGAAAACTGATGAACACGCTAATGAACGAACGTTCACTGTCTGCGGCTAACGAGTGAACACCGTTCATTAAAATGAACGTATGGACGGACGTCCGCTAAATAAACTAAATCGAGAAAACCGACGAACCGAAAAAAATGAAACTTGGGTTTTTTTAAAAAAACCGACGATTTTTACCTAAACCAAAAAAAACGAACGGCGAGATCGGATCGGATCGGCGGCGGCTCCGGCGGCTTCCGCAGCGGCGCGGCGAGGCGGGGGCAGCATGGGGCAGCAAGCGGCGGCGTGCGGCGTCAGCAGCGGCAGCGGCGAGCGGCACAAGGCGGCGGGGCGGGCGACTTGCGGTGGTGGCGGCTCGACTTCGGGGCTCCAGGGGGGTCGGCTTTTAAAGAGGGGGGGTGGTGGCTTGGGGAAGGGGGCGGGGTGGCGTGGTCGACTCGGCCACGGCGAGCGGCGGCAGCGGTCACGGTCTCCGGGTGGGAGACGGCGGCGCGGGGTGGCTGGGCCAGCTGGGCCTCGGCCCAGCTCGGTCCGGCGGGCTCTCTCTTAAAAAACAGATTCCGTCGAAAATAAATCCTAGAAAAATAAATAAAAATCTAAAAATGCCAAAGTAAATTTCCACCGTCTAAATAAAATATTTAGAACAAGATGAACATTTTCTTGGCCCTAAAATGCAATTTTGAAAACATGCAATTTTTCTAATGCAAATAAAATAACAATAAAATCCGAATAAAATCAAATATTTGATTTTAATATTTTTCACCCAATATTTCATTTATTTTGGAAAAGTCATATTATCTCCTCTCATATATTTTAGCATGAAATAGTTTTGGGGAGAAAATAATTAAAACCAAAATCCTCGTTTCTATATTTGATAAAATCTCAAATATGAAAACAGTGAAATCCCCAACTTTCTCTCCGAGGGTCCTTGAGTTGCTTGGGATTTCGAGGATCAAGCCCAAATGCAATAAAATATGATATGCAAGGATGACCTAATGTATAACATTCCAAATCGAAAATTAGGGATGTTACATTGTGTTTTAGAATAGGTCCCTGTTTAAAGAATACTTCATCTATTTCCCTTGTTTCATTCATGAACATATCATTTTCATGGTCTAGCAAATTTTGTTCTAAAGGATCAGTAGGAGGCACGACAATAGAAGCAAGACCAATAATTTCATCTTTACTAGGCAATTCTTTATCATGGGGTTGTCTACGAAATTTAGCAAAATTAAACTCATGAGACATATCCCCTAAACCAGCAGAAACAATATCCTTATTGCAGTCTATCTTAGCATTAACCGTATTCAAGAAGGGTCTACCAAATATAATGGGAAAAAATTCATCTTGTGGGGAACCGAGAACAAGAAAATCAGCAGGGTATTTAACTTTCCCACACAAGACTTCAACATCTCTAACAATCCCAACTGGTGAAATAGTATCTCTATTAGCAAGCTTAATTGTAACATCTATCTCTTCTATCTCAGCAGGTGCAATATCATGCATAATTTCTTTATATAAGGAATGAGGTATTGCACTTGCACTAGCACCCATATCACATAAGCTATGATAGCAATGATCTCCTATTTTAACAGAAATAACAGGCATGCCTACAACATGTCTATGTTTATTTTTAGCATCAGGTATAGCAATTCTAGTAGCTTCATTGCAGAAGTAAATAACATGCACATCAATATTATCGGCCAAGAGATCTTTAACCATAGCAATACTAGGTTCAACTTTAATTTTCTCAAGGGGTTTAGGTGTCTTAATATTACTTTTGTTAACCACAGTTGAAACTTTAGCATGATCCTTTATTCTAACAGGGAAAGGTGGTTTCTCAATATAAGCAGCAGGAACAACATGATCATCATAAGTGATAGTCTTTTCTTCAACTTTAATAGGAGAAACTACTTTTTCTTCAATGGGAGGATTATATTTAAACCACTTCTCCTTAGGGAGATCAACATGAGTAGCAAAGGATTCACAGAAAGAAGCTACTATCTCAGAGTCAAGTCCATATTTAGTGCTAAATTCACGAAAAGCATCGGTATCTATAAAAGATTTAACACAATCCAACTTAGGTGTTATACCTAACTCCTTACCCTCATCGAGGTCCCAATCTTCAGAGTTGATTTAATTCTTTCCAATAAATCCAGTACAAGAAGTATCGAGCATGGAGCGATTACTGAGAGAAAGCCGAGCATAATTTTTTTGAATAATCATTTCTTTTGAGAGCTCATGATTGGGACATGAATATAACATTGACTTAAGCCTCCCCCAAGCTTGAGCGATGCTTTCTCCTTCGCGAGGCCAAAAATTATATATATAATTATGATCACGATGAACAAGATGCATAGGATAAAACTTGTGATGAAATTCCAATTTCAATCGCTTGTAGTCCCATGATCCAATATCATCACATAGCCTATACCATGTCAATGCCTCTCCCTTCAAAGATAAAGGTAAGACCTTCTTCTTGATAACATCATCGGGCATACCTGCAAGCTTAAATAATCCACAAACTTCATCCACATAGATTAAATGTAAATCGGGATGCAATGTTCCATCTCCTGCAAAAGGATTAGCTAGCAGTTTCTCTATCATACCCGAAGGAATTTCAAAGTAAACATTTTCAATAGGTTCAGTAGGTTGAGGAGCAACTCTTTGCTCTACTGGTCGAGGTGAAGATACCCCGAACAAGCCCCTCAAAGGATTATGTTCCATAGTAACAAGTGACAGTAAATTTCACCACACTATATAATTTTTTCCTTACCAAATTCCACCTACCAAAGGCGCTTCACTCCCCGGCAACAGCGCCAGAAAAGAGTCTTGATGACCCACAAGTGTAGGGGATCTATCGTAACCTTTTCGATAAGTAAGAGTGTCGAACCTAACAAGGAGTAGAAGGAAATGATAAGCAATTTTCAGTAAGGTATTCTCTGCAAGCACTGAAATTATCGGCAACAGATAGTTTTGTGATAAGGTAATTGGTAACAGGTAACAAGTAATAAAAGTAAATAAGGTGCAGCAAGATGGCCCAATCCTTTTTGTAGCAAAGGACAAGCCTGGACAAACTCTTATATAAAGGAAAGCGCTCCCGAGGACACATGGGAATTATCGTCAAGCTAGTTTTCATCACGTTCATATGATTCGCGTTCGGTACTTTGATAATTTGATATGTGGGTGGACCAGTGCTTGGGTACCGTTCTTACTTGGACAAGCATCCCACTTATGGTTAACCCCCATTGCAAGCATCCTCAACTACAACAGAAGTATTAAGGTAAACCTAAGCATAGCATGAAACATATGGATCCAAATCAGCCCCTTATGAAGCAACGCATAAACTAGGGTTTAAGCTTCTGTCACTCTAGCAACCCATCATCTACTTATTACTTCCCAATGCCTCCCTCTAGGCCCAAACAATGGTGAAGTGTCATGTAGTCGACGTTCACATGGCACTACTAGAGGGATGACAACATACATCTCATCAAAATATCGAACGAATACCAAATTCACATGACTACTTATAGCAAGACTTCTCCCATGTCCTCAGGAACATACGTAACTACTCACAAAGCATATTCATGTTCATAATCAGAGGGGTATTAATATGCATAATGGATCTGAACATATGATCTTCCACCAAGTAAACCAACTAGCATCAACTACAAGGAGTAATCAACACTATTAGCAGCCCACAGGTACCAATCTGAGGTTTGGATACAAAGATTGGATACGAGAGATGAACTAGGGTTTGAGATGAGATGGTGCTGGTGAAGATGTTGATGGATATTGACCCCCTACCGATGAGAGGATTGTTGGTGATGACGATGGTGATGATTTCCCCCTCCCGGAGGGAAGTTTCCCCGGCAGAACAGCTCTGCCGGAGCCCAAGATTGGTTTCGCCAAGGTTCCGCCTCGTGGCGGCAGAGTTTCGTCCCGAAAGCTTGCTTATGATTTTTTCCTCAATGAAAGACTCCATATAGCCAAAGATGGGCATCGGAGGGCCACCAGGGGGCCCACGAGGTAGGGGGCACGCCCAGGGGGTAGGGCGCGCCCCCACCCTCGTGGGCGGTGGGTGGCCCCCCTCTGGTACTTCTTTCACCCAATATTTTTTATATATTCTAAAACGTGCTCCTGTGAAGTTTCAGGACTTTTGG
Organism: Triticum aestivum; assembly: GCF_018294505.1. Classification (NCBI taxonomy): domain Eukaryota; kingdom Viridiplantae; phylum Streptophyta; class Magnoliopsida; order Poales; family Poaceae; genus Triticum; species Triticum aestivum. The sequence goes on from NC_057803.1 coordinate 533,348,507, forward strand.
AGATGTGTAGAATAGGTCTCTAATATTTGCTCCTTTTCGAGCCCAGAATTCCAGGTTCCGGCATTCCCCCTCTTCATGTAAACCTTGTAAAATAAGAGAGAATAGGCATAATTATTGTGACATAATGTGTAATAACATCCCATAATGCAATAAATATCGATATAAAAGAATGATGCAAAATGGACGTATCGGGAGCCAGCCAAGCAGTTGAAGAAGAGGTAACTATTATTTCCTCTGACTCAGACCCTTTGCCAAGACAGAAACTTTGGTGAGTAACCCGGAATGTAAGGTTTTCACACTATCAGCATTCTGGGAACGGGGGTCCCTAGACTTGCCTGCTTGCGGCCCGCGGCGTGGCTGAGCCAGCAGGCCGTACGGCCCATCTTCATCAACAAGGCATCCAAGACCCTCGCGAGGGGCCGAGCCACGCGAGGCGGACGACACGAGACCCCCTCTGGAGTGGCCTAGTCAGGCAGGCTCACGAGGAGTGGAGATATCAAGGCGAGGCGAACCTCACGAGGCTCTCGTGACGTGACCCATGACGATCGACACCAGGCGGGCGCCAGGCGGGCGCCAGCGCGCGCAGCGTCCTTATTTCCTCTTTGGTGCTAAGGAGGCCAACGTAGGCGAAGGAGTACCGAGGCGTCAGGCAAAGGTTGCACTATCGATGCAACAAGACCAAGACCAGAAGGACGGAAAGACGGAGGTCATCATGGAGCCCAAGACGGCGTCACCACGAGAGCCTTTCGCAGGCGGAGACCACCTTTGTTAGGATGGCTTGTACTAGCTGTCCCCCTTCAAATTTGCCCGCCGTTGCTGGCTCCCTTCCCGCTTAATATTTGGGGAGAGGACCAGGGACAATATAAGTAGAGCTAGCCACCACAGAGAGGAAAGAAGGGATAAGAAAGGAGGGAGAGAGGAGAGAGGGAGAGGAGAGAAGGGAGAGAGACAAGAGAAGGGTGCAGTTCATCCTGCGCTCACCCACACAAGTTAGCCTAGCACAAGAACACCTCAACCCGAGGAGGCTATTCTTCCCCTTGTATTGTTCATCATCATCCCAAGAGGCAATCCACCACCACCACACTGGAGTAGGGTATTACACCACAATGGTGGCCCGAACCAGTATAAACCTTGTGTCTTTCTGTGTTGCGAGTTCATCGAGTTCGTCTGTGAGATCTTAGCAAGCTGGGGCGTAGATTGGTGGGAGGAAAAGACTTCGTGCGCACCCCAGTGTTCGAACCTTAAGGGTTTGCCGGAACCCCACATCCAAAATTTGGCGCGCCAGGTAGGTGTGCGCCGTAGCTTCCCTTCCATCAGTTCGTCGCTCCGTCGCTCCATCGTCTCCATGGCGGATGCTCGCCGTTCTTGAGCTGAGCATCGGGCTGCCCTCACTGCCCGTGTTGCTCAGACGGCCCCCATCGGCGAGCCACCTCCTCGTTCTCCCTCTCCCGCCGCCAACGCAGCCACGGGCCCGGCAGGGAACGAGCAGCAAGCGTCTTTGATGCATCCTTCGGTACGGCGGGATGGCCGCCCCGCCAGTCCCATGCGCACCGTGCTCCCATGGAGGCGCGGGCCGCACTCCTCGCCACAAAACAAACTCCTGCGCTACCGCCCAGTCGACGACCTCTACGAGGAGTGGCTCGACTGCGTCGTCGAGCTCGTCCGCGCCGCAGGGGGCTCCCTGGCGCCGTCCCATTCTCCGCATCACCCTCAGCCGGTCACGGGCGATGGGGCCCGAGGTGCGCCTCCACCACCCCAGCCCAAAGACGGTGCCTTGGCACCAAGCTGCGCGGCCCCGTGGTGTGATCCGCCACGCTCGGCGCCCGCGTGTGAAGAGAGAAGCTGCCCAGAAATCCCTCGGCCGCGAGGAGTTGCACCCGCGCTTCCCGCGCTGCCTCGTCAAGACAGCGCGCCGCCCGTTGCGGTGCCGCGCAGACCTCATCAAGACCAAGATTCACCTCCGAAGCGGGCCCCAATAACCACGGCCGGCTGCCGCGCCTTCACCCCCGAGCTGCGCAGCGTCACCTGGCCAGGCAAGTTCAAGCCGGATCTGCCTCCTCGCTACGACGGTACCGCCGACCCCGCAGAGTTCCTGCAACTCTACGAACTGAGCATCGAAGCAGCCAACGGCAACGAGAAGGTCATGGCCAACTGGTTTCCCATAGCTCTCAAGGACGGGGCCCGCTCCTAGCTCCCGAACCTGCAGCACGACCCGATCTCCTCATGGGACGAGATGCGCGACCGCTTTGTCACCAACTTCCAGGGCACTCGCGACCGCCTGCCGACCGCGGGCGACCTGCGCCGCATCAAGCAACAACCAGGGGAGACCCTCCAGACGTACATCCAGCGCTTCAACAACACCCACCTCAAGATCCCCAAGGTCACGGATGAGGCCATCATCTCCGTGTTCTCCGACGGCGTCCGTGACGTCAAGATGAAGGAAGAGCTCGCTATCCATGAGGAGCTCTGCACATCTCAGGAGTTGTTCAACCTGGTGACCAAGTGCGCAAGAGCCGAGGAGGAGCGCTTCTCTCTCCTTGAGCTGCCAGCCGCGGGCGCAGAGGAGAAGAAAGCCAAGGCCAAGGACGTGAAGTGCAAGGAAGCAGCGGTGCTAGCAGCGGAGCCTGACACCAAACAGGGCAGAGATCAGCCCGAGTCATCCAAGAACAGCCGACCATTCTGCGCCTTCCACAACCTGAACACCCACAACACCAGTGACTGCCAAGAGCTCAGAGCCATACGAGAAGGACGCTATGGATGACGCCCTGAGCGCAGCGACCAGGGCTACGGCCGTGGAGGCGGACGCTGGGACGACCGTGGCCCACGCCAGGAGTGGCGCGACAGGCCCCATGAGGACCGCTGGCAGGACCATCCTCGTGAGGGGGCCTGGAGGGATCAGCCTCGTGAGGATCGCCCCCAAAGCAACGCTGGTCTTCCCCCGCTGCCGCCACCAAGAAGGAACGACGATCACCACTAGGATAATGGGGCTAGGGGCTTCTAGGAGCCACGTGCAATCGCCTGCATCTTGGGCGGCACCCAGGCCCCAGCATCTCACAGCGTCTTCAAATAGTTCGCTCACGAGGTGAACGCGGTGCTCCCCAAGCTTGAGGCTGCGCGCCCGCTCAAGTGGTCCCAGTGCGCCATCACTTTCAACTCGGCAGATTAGCTCAAGTGCGCGGCCACCGCCGACATCCTCCCAATGTTGTGTTCCCCAGTCATCAGTAATGTGCAGGTTACAAAAACCCTCATTGATGGCGGTGCAGGGCTCAACGTCCTATCCGTCGACACATTCGACAACCTCCAAGTGCCATACGAGCAGCTCCAGCTTACCAAACCTTTCTCAGGAGTGACCGACGGCTCCACCACATCGATAGGGTAGGTCTGCCTGCCTGTCACCTTCGGCACACGCGACAACTACCGCACCGAGCTCATCGACTTCGACGTCGCGCACATCCGCCTGCCGTACAACGCCATCCTCGGGTATCCGGCTCTGGCCAAGTTCATGGCGGTCACCCACCACGGCTACAACGTCCTCAAGATGCCAGGAAGCGGTGGAGTCATCACGGTCCCGTGTGAAGAAAGAGATGCGGTGTGCTCCCTCGAGCGCGCCTTCCAAGCTGCAGCAATCGATGACCCCGACAATAGAAGTGAGGGCCCTCCGGAGGCCATCCCCAAGAAGAAGCAGCTGTGCCGCACAGGACCTCGGGAGGATGGCATCACGGCAGGAGCCTCGTCAGGATCAACGTCCGTCCCAGGGGTGCCTCCCTCCATTGCATGGGAAGGTGCGCCCAGCGCCCTCCTCAGGCAGGGCTCGGGGGCTCTCTTCTGGAGGGCCTCAGGCCTTGCCAACCTCACAAGGGAGGCGCTCGGGTACCACTTGGAGCTATGCTACGTGGTACATTTTTCTCAGGAGAACACATGGCAAGGGGTGCCCATCGCTCAGGAGTTCATCGCCGAGACCACATAGGAACTGCAAGACGCAAGAGCCATGCGCGGCGACAGCCGCTCACAAGGCATAGCTCACCACCCAGGCGAGGGTGCTGAGCTGCGTGTCTGCATCGACGTCCCAGGGCTCAACAGGGCCGCGTCTTAGGAGCGCTTCTGGCCTTCGCGAGTGGGCCGCTGCGAGGGCCCACCGCACAGCTACGTTCGCATGCCCCTCGGCTTGCTGAGCGTGGCGTCGACCTATCAACGCAACATGCGGCGGGACCTGGCGGCTCGAGAGGCCAGGTACCGTGCCGTCCTGGAGGAAACAGAGATGGTCTTCAGGGAGCCTCCTGAGCCCCCAGGGCCTCCTGAGGCTCGCGGCTCCAGCAGCTCATGAGGAGTCATTTCTTCGATGCACGCCTTCAGCTGCACCAACTCTGCTTCGTCTACAGAACCAGGTGACATCCTCCAAGCTCGTTTAAGCTGGGAGTGCCCCTTGGGCTGCATTATTCCCAGGCCGCATGGGTTCGTCCCTACGGCATGTACCCCTTTTTTGGCTCATGTCTTTAGCTCACCTTGCTAGGGGCGCCCCTCGGGCTGCATCATCCCCAAGCCGCTCGGGCCGGACCCGGTGGCATGTATCTTCCTGCATTTCCCCAAGCTGATTTGCCTTCCCTGGTTAACCTGCCTACGGTTATCACCTACTCGATCATCGCCTCCCATGGGGCCTCCTCACAGGCACAGCGCTGGTGCATGGGTCCATCCCTGCCATGTCGACAAAATCTGAGTGGTCGAGCTCTGGCTCGCGGCACGCCCCGCGTGCGTCACGTCACCGGACCCTCAGTGCCTTCACTTTGTCCGGACCAACCAGCGGCAGGCTGGCGACTGTAACAGCAAACCATGTTCTTCTTGTGCCTGTTCACAGGGACCCCGCGGGGAGGATAGCAGGCAGCACCACGAGTCTCCTTTGCTCTCATGCACTTCGCTTGCACGTTAAAAGGGGGGCTCCTGAGCATCGCGACTCAGGAGCTCTTACTGGCTCTCCAGCCCTCACCCCTAGCCTTGCCACGGCATCGTGACCTGGCATACCAGCGGCGGCTGAGCTCGCTCGAGGACCGGGACCTGAGGACGTAGAGCACTAAGGAGAGCATGGGAGGAGGGAAACCCGTATGGGCCGGCCTGGCTATGCCTCACAAGTTGGCGCGTAGCCCTAGCGCAACGTCAGGAATCGCCACGAAGTTCACAAGATAAGTCTCGCCCTCGGATCGGTTAAATGTCCGAGCCCTATGGTCACTCATGTCTTGCCGCAACCCCGTCGCGGCCATGTTAACTCCCTTTATTCCCTTTACCTTGGCTGCTTGAGCGCTAAGGGGGACCTCCTGAGCATCGCGCCTTAGGGGCTCTTACTGGACCTCGGGCCGCACACCTCCTGGCCTTGACCACGGCATGCGACCTGGCATACCAGCGATGGCTGTAGCTTGCCTGGGGACCGGGACCTGTCGGCGTAGAGCAACAAGCTATCGTGAGGAAAGAAAGGGGGACCGAGCCTTAACGGGACGCGCGTTCACCAAATCTTCATAACAGGGAAGATAAGCACAAAAGACTTTACAGACCCTTATATGCCCCCACGGGGCGCTTCATGACTCTTCGCATGGAATGAAAGCTAAAACTAAGAAGGACCCTATCTACACCCTCCTGTGGCAGACGCCATCATCAACAGTGGGCCACGGGAGGCCGGCGCCAACCCCATCTAGATCAGCAGCAGCGACAGCCAGACGCGGCGGCACTGCTCCGAGCGCGGCGAGAGCTCGGGGGCATGTAGCTATCATCGCTCATCTTCGGAGTCTCGTAGAGCTCAAGAGAGATGCTGGACTCCCAAGGGCTGCTGTTGTTGGAGTGGCCTCGAGCGGAGCGCGCGTCAGCCTCGCGCTCCTCTCCGGAGCAGCACTCCAGGCGGTGGCCCTTGGCATTGAAGACCTTGAAGAAGAGCGTGGAGACGCCGTCGTACTCAAGGTGGACCGCGAGGGCACCCCTCGTGCGACAGACCCGCGCGATCTCGCCCCAGCCATGAGTCATGAAGATCTTTCCGGTGGGGAACGCTTCGATCTCCGCTCCAGTCATCAGAGCGCCGCAGTCGGCGTGCTGCAACCAGAGCTCGAGAGGCCCCCTCGGCGGCATCACGTCGGAGAAGAACCGCGGGAAGCGGATCCAAGAGCTTGGGGGCATTGGCGCCCACAGTACCAGCTCGCGCGAGGAGTCCGCGGCGTGGATACGGGGGTGACGGCGCACCCCGCCCGCGGCGCGGGCGGCGCTGCTCGTCGCTCTGCCCCCCTGAGCCCTCGGCTTGGACATACAGGGGTAGCGGATACCCTGGGGAAGGCCGCTCGCACCAGGGCCTCATCACCACCTGCATCGCCGCTTCATCACGGCGGTGGATCGACCTTTTCTTCAGCGGAAGTGGCTCCGGGTCATCTCGGGGGGCTTTCCCCTTTTCTTCGGCGGAGAACCTTCTGATAGGCGCCATTGAAGTTAGCAGTGGAGCAAGGAAGGAGAATCAAGCTAGCAAGGAAGTGATGGGCAACGGGGGCTCAGCCCCCCTCCCCATTTATAGCAAGAGAAGGCCAACCGACACCTCCCACGATCGCAGGTAATGATGGTTTTCCTTGCATGTCGCAGGGACTCATCAAGTCATGCAGTTGCCGAGGTAGCATGGGGAAGCGGAGACGCCCATGTCCAATCAACCACCACGCTCGACCAAGGCCGCAGGCTTTTGGAGGCCCGCGGTGCTCCGCACTTGACCCTTGGCTTCACCGTGAAGCCAAGCCCGAGTGCACCTTGGGTCCGGGGGCTACTGTCGGTGTTTTGGGAATGGGGGTCACCAGACTTGCCTGCCTGCGGCCCGCGGCGTGGCTGAGCCAGCAGGCCGTACGACCCATCTTCATCAACAAGGCATCCAAGACCCTCGCGAGGGGCCGAGCCTCGCAAGGCGGATGACACAAGACCCCCTCTGGAGTGGCCTAGTCGGGCAGGCTCACGAGGAGCGGAGATATCAAGGCGAGGCGAACCTCATGAGCCTCTCGTGACATGAGCCATGACGATCGACACCAGGCAGGTGCTAGGCGGGCGCCAGTGCGTGCAGCGTCCTTGTTTCCTCTTTGGTGCTAAGGAGGCCAGCGCAGGCGAAGGAGTACCAAGGCATCAGGGAAAGGTTGCCATATCGGTACAACAAGACCAAGACCAGAAGGACTGGAAGATGGAGGTCATCGTGGAGCCCAAGACGGCGTCACCACCAGAGCCTTTCACAGGCGGAGACCACCTTTGTTAGGATGGCTTGTACTAGCTGTCCCCCTTCAAATTTTCCCGCCGTTGTTGGCTCCCTTCCCACTCAATATTTGGGGAGAGTACCAGGGCCAATATAAGTAGAGCTAGCGACCACAGAGTGGAAAGAGGGGAGAAGAAAGGAGGGAGAGAGGAGAGAGGGAGAGGAGAGAAGGGAGAGAGACAAGAGAAGGGTGCAGTTCATCCCGCGCTCACCCACACAAGTTAGCCTAGCACAAGAACACCTCAACCTGAGGAGGCTGTTCTTCCCCTTGTATTGTTCACCATCAGCCCAAGAGGCAATCCACCACCACCACACTGGAGTAGGGTATTACACCACAACGGTGGCCCGAACTAGTATAAATCTTGTGTCTTTCTGTGTTGCGAGTTCGTCGAGTTCGTCCGTGAGATCTTAGCGAGCTGTGGCGTAGATCGGTGGGAGGAAAAGACTTTGCGCGCACCCCAGTGTTCGAACCTTAAGGGTTTGCCGTAACCCCACATCCGACACACACCCCTTGGCTTATTTAGATCCTCATTTTCTTTTGAAACGACAGCAACACGAGAATCGCCGCCAGACCCGGACCAGTGGAGGTGAAGAATTATCCTACGGTTTACCAAACACTCCTCGAAAATTCCAAAATGAGGTTCCTTTTAACCTTAACTCTTTTATTTACGGGCGGGTCTCTTTCGCCAGCCACTCAATTCCTTTGATGCAATTTTGCAGGAAATTTCTCGTTCTTCCTCTGGCGATTCATCTCAGACCCAACTGCTGGCTTTAAGACTGTCCCTGGGTACGGACAATTACCTTTCTCTTGTACTTTAATATCCTTATAATTATGCTGACTTGTTCGAATTCTCTTAGTGGTCAAGCAAAGCCCAACAAGATGGTGAAGGTGACAAAACCGACCGAAGGCCCTAAAGTTGCTTAACCAGACCAGCAAGCTTCTACACCAGAAGGCTCTGAACAATAACCAGAAGATCCTGCTTCCAACACTCAAACTGAAATGCCTGAGTTGTCTGTTGATCAAACCAACATTGACCCTTCAACTACTGAACCGTCCAGCTCACTTAACCCGCCAGAGACTTATGCTGATGATATTCTGATCACTGGCACTGATTTTACTGAACCGGGGAACCCAACTGTGTTAGCCAGACATTCTACCAAGCAAGAAGTCATGGAGAGACGGAAAGTGAGATTTTATGTATCCCACTATGCTCAATTAAGCAGTAGTGAAGTATTGTCTGGTTATCTCAATCAAGTACACTCCAGCCGTGATTTGGAAATTGAGATGGTGAAACAGATGCACCAGAAGTATGAGGTATGTCATCTGTCTTACATAAGTTATGTATATCCTGCTAGCCCCCAAGTCTTCTGATTATGATAAGAATGAATAATCTGTAGACTTAGAAGAATCATAAGCTTCTCTCCTAGACCCCCTCCAAGTCCGGTTTAAAACTAAACCGGATGCTGAAATAGCATAATTTTGCATTCGTAGTCCCCAAGGGCCTGTTTAATCAGTATGAATGAGCTGGTCCTATTGATCACTCTGTAAAAGAATAGATCTTAACTCCATAATCCCCATGAATCGGCTAAGAATGGTTACAGCACATTTGATTCATCATTACTAAGATACGAGCAATATGCATTAGCCCCCAAGTGCCAAGTAGTGTTGCTTGCAAAGTGCTTGGGACTTTATTCATAAGAGCCGTTTTCTGTGAAAAATTGTTTTGACAGACATTAGCCCCCAAGTGCCAAGTGTTGTTGCTTGCAAAGGACATGGGGCTTATATTTTTGTAATCCGCCATGAAATATGTTTGATAAAGCTGTGCTGCATGCAGGCTGCGACTGCTGTATTGGAATCTCAACTGAACGATGCCAAGACCTGGCTGGCAGCTCAAGAAAATGAAACCCGGAAGGCTGAGTCAAAATTCCAGTTTAGTGTGACTGAATTGGAAAAGTTGAAGACCAGCTTTAAGGAAGAGAAAAAGACTTGGATTGAAGAAAGGACTGCTTTAACGCAGCGGGCTGAGAAAGCAGAAGCAACTCTTCAGGAGGTAACCACTGAGCTCTCCGGCTTAAAACACCGTGTGTCTCAAATGGTTTCTGCTATCTTAAGTGAGTCGCCTTGTTATTCATCCAAAGTGAGCACTTGTCGCCATAATGTAAGTCGCCATTTAACCGATCTATATTTTCCTCAGGTCCGAGGAGTAGCAATCTTGATCAGGATATACTTGTTAAGCTCAAGGCGGTTTATACCCTTGTTGAACAATTGTACACCAGAGCTCAACAGACTCTTGCTACTATCTCCCCAACGAATCAAGGACCAAACCTGTTAAGTGATGTGTTGAAGAAATTGTCCATCTTGCCCACCAAACTTCATGAAATCAAACGGTCTTGTGCGAGAGCCAGAGGTATAACAGCCTTGAGCCGTGCCAAAGCATGGGTACCAGAATTAGACCCGACAGATGTGGCCAGTGGGTATCCAAGCTTAAAGTAAGATGGAACCTCTTTCGATCAGCAAGACTTTGCCGCTCGTGTCAAAGAGATTCGTCCTCATGAAACAGTCATCGCTGAAGAGACCAATCTTTCAAAATATCAGCCGGCTTATGATGCGGATAACCAGAAGATGTCTACCCCAGCATATAAAGTGATGGATCTGATTCCTCAAATTCGTAAGCACACCTTTGCCCCTGAAATTGACCCCTCCAATCTTGTTGATGACGAAGCTGAATTCTATGCCTTGCGCGGCTTTGACTGGTCCAAACCAAACTTCCAAACGACAGAGGAGGACGAAGAACCGGCAAGGGATGAACCAAAGGCCTCCTATCAGCAAGGCCAAGAAGATTGAACCGCCGGGCGGTTTAGAGACTTAATCTCTGAAAAAATACTTGACCTCATTTTGGCTCATGGAGCCATGTAATAGGGTAGTTTAAACTTGTCTTTGTCGTGCCATCGTGCACGTTTTTGTTTTGCATAATACTGCCGATCCACCGGTTTAGAAAACCATTATGGGTATGATAGTCTTTGATTTGAGCAGATTTGAATGATTATTATTGTCTTGTACATAAAGAAAACACAAAGGCCCTGGCGGCTTACCGCCGGGCGGGTCATGATACCCAATTAAAGCCGCTGAGGACGAATAGTCCATAACCAGAGCCGGTCTGATAACTGCTAAGTAAAACAACATACCTGTGGTATATACTTAAACTGTCGGCTTATCAGCTTCGTGTAATTTATAGGTGTTAGAACTAGAACTCCAACCATAGTATTCATCACGCTTTGGCGATTTAGAGTATGTCCTCCTAATGGGTTGTATAAACCCAAAGTGTGCTTTCGATATGAGTCGTAAACAGGGCAGCTGGGCCCTTTTTATAAAAAATCGGAAGACAGTGAAAAACTCAAGTACAAATAAGAAATCAAAAGAAATTCGAGGCCTTTGTAGACTGTCAAACTAAAGTGTCTTCTTCAATGAAACTAGCCGGAGCCACTGGATTGTTCGTGCTACCATGATCCTAACTCACAGTGTGCCCAATCGACATTTGAACCCTAGATAAGTCTGGTCTTGCTCAAAGACTTATCAGGAGTACGCGGGGCCAGAGTAACAGTATCTTGGGCCAATTTATCCAAGTTCCAAGGAAAGCGGCTTATGAAGCCTGGATCCATCTGACTCTGTAAACCGTGCTCTCACATGACAAGCCGCTGTTTGAACCTTAATCGAGCTCAGATCTTGGTTGAATACGCCGTAAAGACTGATCTTTAAGAGTTCCGCGGTTCAATTAGGATGACTTGATGGAGTTGAAGCAGCTAGTGTACAGGTAGGACAACCCGGTCAGAGTTTGTTTTCTTTGGTCAAATACGCCTATGTTTGAACAAACCTAGTCAAGAGGGTAGTAACGCTATGTTCTCTTTGGTCGAATACGCCTATGTTTGAACAGGAAGCCCCCAAGTGACATACTTACAAGCGTGGCGTCGAGCCGATCAAAAGGGTACCGACAGCTATGCTCAATGAGCAGGAAGCCCCCAAGTGACCATATAAACTTTTGGCCTTGCGCCGACCAAGAGGGTACCGACAACTATGCTCGATGAGCAGGAAGCCCCCAAGTGATCACATGAACTTTGGCATTGCGCCGATCAAGAGGGTACCGACAGCTATGCTCGATGAGCAGGAAGCCTCCAAATGATCATCAAGGACCTATGTTTGAGCTGTGTTGTGCATCCAACTCTCTTTGGTCTTTGAAGTTGTGGGCGTCGAGCCTCTTAAATGATGATAAAGACTCAACTTTGAAAAAGTGAAACAATAGAGGCCCTGAATCGCTAGGGATGCTGGCTTTATTATACTGCTTATAATATATACATCATGAGAGTCGGAGGCTCAAGTATAGTAGGGCCAAAGATGAGCAATGTTCCACGGCCGACGGGTCTCCTCCTCCAATGTGCGTGAGTCCTTGTTGTCTCGAACATTGATAAGGTAGTATGACCCATTATGTAAGGTTCTTGTTGACCACAAAAGGTCCTTCCCAAGGTGGTGATAATTTGTGCATATCTGTCTGATCTTGGATGAGCCGGAGCACTAAGTCGCCCTCTTGAAAGGTTCTGGTTTTGACCCGGCGGCTGTGATAACGCCGTAAGTCCTGCTAGTAAATCACCAAACGGGCCGCCGCAAGATCATGCTCTTCATCCAATAAGTCAAGTGCGTCTTAACGTGCCTTTTCATTATTAGCTTCAACATAAGTCGCCACCCTAGGTGAGTCGTGACGGATGTCACTAGGGAGAACCGCCTCTACCCCATAAACCATGAAAATGGTGTGTAACCCGTAGATCTGTTGGGGGTCGTGTTGATGCTCCATTGCATGCCAGGTATTGTCCATGAGGTTGGTTACAGCGCCGTTCAGTACTTGAGACCGCTGGCGAGTCAATGTGCCTGCTGTAGCTCCGGCTTGGACGAGGGGTCTCATGAATCCGATCACGGCTATAAGAGTAAGCCTGCTGCTGCACCGGAGCTGTTTGAAGAAGCTCCCTGGCCCTTCGGGTTTCAACCGCTGCTGGAGTTTCACCCTCGTCAGGCAGAGCCGCCAATCGTGTAGCTGCAGCAATCATGTTGTCTAGAGGGGTGGAGTAATGACCCGACGGTGTCATCACACGCTCAGGCGAAGTGTTGTTCATATGTGGTTGGCCGGGCGGTTCAACTATCCGGTTCACCATCGGCGGGTTACTGTCCCCGGCTCCAGGGGTGTTGAAGAGGTCGCTTCACTCGTAAACCAAGGGAAAACGACTCCGGCGCTTCCTCCTCAAGACTTCGTGTGAAGCGTTCTGATCTACCCTAAGTCGATATGAATCTGCTTGAATCCGCTGTGCTTGGGCATCCAAAACGGCTTGTTCTGCGGCCATCCTAGCGTTCTCTGCCACTAAGTCTGCCTTAGCTTGCGCTATTTCATCACGTAATCTAGCCACTTCTACCTTCTGCTGCTCCTGGTTTTCTGGGGTTATCTCAACCTCCATTAGAGTCACCAGAGCATCCAGTAGATCTGTTAAGACTTGAGTCGGCGGACGAGCTGAACCGCCAGCCCCGACTGCCGTAACCGCAGCTGCACTAGAAGTTATAGCCGCCACGGTTGTTGAGCGAAGAACCGGCTGTGTGCCAGCCATGAAGATCGCCACCCTGTTCAATGGCTCACGGGGGTCCGGAATACTTTCGCCATCAGAATAGCCCCCCAAGCATTCCATATTGTAGCTGATACATAAAATTGGTCTCACCCATGGACTTGTCATCAGAGCAGATTTCCGTCTCACCGCCGGGGATAGAGCCTTCCAACTCAGCCCCATGGGTGAATCCAACGAAGACATGCTTTATGGCAGGATGAGCCCGGGCGGGTCGTGCATGCTGAGCCGTCTCGATGATGTCGGTGCAGATGTACGTCTCAGGGCCCGGCTCACCAATATTGCCGATGAAGACGTGGATTCCGCCGAAGGGGACCCGGTACCCATACTCAATTGAGCCAGCCTCGGGGCCCCAGCCTGCATCGTCGATGTAGAGCTTGCCGCAATGACTCTTGGTTATCCGGCCCATAGCGTATCCCTTGAGCCCTTCGAAGCTGCCCTTTAAGAACTCGAAACCACCATGCGCTGGCCCCACGGTGGGCACCAACTATCATGGAAGTGTCACGGCAGATGTCCTCATGGAAGGACTTAGTTGTGGAGCCATTGCAACGAGGTTAGCTTAAAGGGGTTAAATAGGACAAAGGACATGGAGAGTTTATACTGGTTCGGCCCCTTGCGGTGAAGGTAAAGGCCTACTCCAGTTGAGGTGGAATTACTAGGGTTTCGATTACCAGGGAGCAAAGACGCTTTGCCTGGCTCTCGATTTGATGTTTCTTGCCCTAAACCGCCACCGGGTCGTCCCCTTATATACATGGGTTGACGCCCTGCGGGCTGCGGCCTACAGAGTCCCGGCCGGCTCATACAACGTGTCCGGCTCGGTGACGTATCGTACATGCCTTACATTACAAGTCTACACATAAATGGCAGTTCATTCTTACGGGCCTTAAGTCGCCTCTGGGCCTGGGCCTCTTATAAGCCTAACTGTGAATCGCCATCTTGTATACTCTTGGGCTTCATAGGAGATGAACCGCCGTTGTGGTTGACCCGGCTCCTCCTGGGCGGGTCATATCTGATAGTCATATCCCCAACAGGTCCGAAGAGATAACCTTCCTAGTGGCCCCTTTCAACAGTGGATATCACGCCCTGTTGGGGCGAGATGCATTCACACGCTTTCAAGCTATACCTCATTACGGGTATATGAAGTTCAAGATGCCCGGGCCCAACGGTATTATCACTCTCGCTAGTGATCCGGACATAGCCATCCGCACCGAAAACAAATCCGCATCCCTGGCCCTCGAGGCACTGTCCGAGGCCCTCGCGGCCGAAGAGTTAACTACACTATGCTCTATGGTGGATAGGGATGACGTAATCCTTGATAAGCGGCCCAAATTCACCTCCTTTAAACCAGCAGACGAAATAGTCAATTTTGAAGTCCACCCGATGGACCCTAAGAAGACAATTTCCATCGAGGCAGAGCTGAACCCAATGGTTGACGCCACACTACGAGCGTTCCTATGTGAGAACTGGGACATATTCGCCTGGCACCCTTCTGATATGCCAGGAATCCCATGCAGGTTGGCCAAACACAGCCTCAATATATTGAACGGATATAAGCCGGTCAAGCAAACACTGCGGTGCTTTTCCGAACCCAAACGACAAGCTATGGGGGAGGAGCTAGCGAAGTTAATCTAGGCTGGATTCATCCGATAAATAAAACACCCGGACTGGCTAGCAAACCTGGTGATGGTGCCTAAGAAGGATAAATCATGATGCCTATGCGTCGATTTCAAAGACCTCAATAAGGCTTGCCCTAAGGATCCCTTCCCCCTCCCCCGCATCGATCAGATTATTGATGCTACGGCAGGACACGACTCACTGTGTTTCCTCGACACATACTTTGGATACCATCAAATCAAAATGAAGAAGTCCGATCAAGCTGCAACGACATTCATTACCCCATACGGGCCTTTCTGCTTCAACACTATGCCCTTTGGGCTTAAAAACGCCAGCGCCACCTACCAACGCATGATTCAAACATGCCTGAAAAAACAAATCGGCAAGATAGTTGAAGCATATGTGGACGACATCGTCATCAAGACTAAACACGTCGAGTCATTAATAGACAACCTGCATCTCACATTCGACAACCTCCGTACATATGACATCAAGCTCAATCCGGAAAGTATGTTTTCGGCGTTCCCGCTGGAAAACTGCTGGGCTTGATCATTTCCAATAGAGGAATTGAGGCAAATCCAGCCAAAATCCGAGCTTTGTC
The DNA here is from genome assembly GCF_018294505.1 of Triticum aestivum. Taxonomy (NCBI): domain Eukaryota; kingdom Viridiplantae; phylum Streptophyta; class Magnoliopsida; order Poales; family Poaceae; genus Triticum; species Triticum aestivum. Next base: position 533,363,626 of record NC_057803.1, read on the forward strand.
ACAATTGGCTACACCAACAGACCTTAAATAGGTCCAAAAACTAGTCGAATGTGTGGCAGCTTTAAGCCGCTTTGTCTCCAGACTAGGATAAAAAGCATTGCCACTTTATCACCTTCTCGATGCACCGACCACTTTGAGTGGACGGATGCGGCTGTTGGTGTCAAAACTGGTGGATCTTGGGTAGGGGGTCCCGAACTATGCGTCTAAGGTTGATGGTAACAGGAGACAAGGGACACGATGTTTACCCAGGTTCGGGCCCTCTCTATGGAGGTAATACCCTACGTCCTGCTTGATTGATATTGATGACTATGAGTATTACAAGAGTTGATCTACCACGAGATCGTAATGGCTAAACCCTAGAAGTCTAGCCTGTATGACTACGGTATTGAGTATATCCTTTCTGGACTATACCCTTCGGTTTATATAGACACTGGAGGGATCTAGGGTTACATAGAGTTGGTTACATAAGATGGAATCTTCATAGTTGTTTGCTAGGCTTGCCTTCGACGCCAAGGAGAGTCCCATCCGGACACGAGTATAGTCTTCAGTCTTCATATCCTCATAGCCCATTAGTCCAGCCCATAGATAACAGGTCGGACGCCCGGGACCCCTTAGTCTAGGACTCCCTCAGTAGCCCCTGAACTTGGCTTCAATGACAAGGTATCCGGCGCGTAGTGCTGTCTTCGGCATTGCAAGGCGGGTTCCTCCTTCCGAACTCCCGAGTAGTCTCCAGACGAATTGATCGTGTCCAGACCTGTAACACACACCGCACACAACCGCAGAGAGAATATAATAACACACGAGTCCGATCTGCTGACAACTTTAGTACTGTGACGTCACACCTGTCCGGCCATAATTTTGAACTGTTTTTCACCCCACATTTTGAGACGCAGTTGTCATTGGCACGTCTTGTCAAAGTAGAGATCGTGTCCCCTTATCACGGGATTCTCATCAAGACGGGCGTGGGTAACCCATCCGCGCCACTTACACAGCTGTCAGGACCCCGATGCTAAGTCACACCGATCTAGCCTGTAACACCTCATATCACTTTGCGGCCTCACGCACAGTATTCCCACGGGTGTCGCCTTACCATGGCCCGGGACCGTTTGCGCCTTTTGGCTCACATATATGATAGTGTCGCTAGCATCCATATGACAGAGAACCCGGGCCGACATGACTAGTCGTGAACCCAAAGTGGCACTAACTTACAGGGACAGGCATACATGAATCAACATCGAGCATGTCGGTCAGCAACGTGTGAATCCGGGCTGTAGCACTGGGCTAACAGGACTCCGGGAACCCGAGCTGTAGCAGGCTAGGCAGGACTCCGGATGTCACCGCGTGACATTTCCCCGAAGCGACAGACACATGAACGAAGTGAATCACATGCTGGCCAGTCAAGTGCTCCGGAGCAGTAGTGCTGGGCTAGCAGGACTCCGGTGAACCGGGCTGTAGCGGACTACTATGGCTCATGGAAGCACAAGACTACATTTCCCCATAAGAGAGGCTACCAAGGATAAACAACTAGGTTGCCGGATCCCACACATACCAAGCATTTCAATCATACACACAATATGCTCCATATGTGTAAATACAACATGGCATCACAACATAACTCTACGACTCAAGTGTTTATTCATTAGGCTCCGAGGAGAGAGATATTACAAACATGGGTCTCATGACCCAACATCCAGAGCATACAAGCAACAAGCACATGTGGAAGCTTAACTTGTCTGAGTACAGACAACTACAAATGAAGAAGGCTCAGAAGCCTGACTATCTACAAGACCGTCCCAGGGTACAAGATCGTAGCTAAGGTAACAAGCTAAACGTCGAAGTCCACACGGAACTACTAGCGAGACTGACGTCTCTCTGCAAAACATAGAATAAGAAAACATGAGCACAAATGTACCCAGCAAAACTTATATTAGAACTATCTACGTATGCATCAGTATCAACAAAGGGGTGGTGGAGTTTAACTGCAGCAAGCCAGCTTTGACTCGGTGGCTATCCTGAACTACGACTGCAAGTAACTCTTTTGAGGTGGCGCACACGAGTCCACATATTCACCATATCAATACTCCACTATGGATCCGCTTCTATCTCCCTACGAGAAGGCCATCCATAGACTCACGCTTATCTTGCACATTTTAGAGTATCCACTTCCACTTGTCTATGAACTATGCAAGGGGTCCATGTTTCCATGTCCGAGGAATCCGGCTATTCGAATATATAATGATAACCCTGCAGGGGTGTACTTCACACAAACTGTCGCCACTTATCACCCTGTACACATCATGTACCTCGGCAACCTTCAAGCGGAAGCCGGGCGAGGGAGTCGGCCACGACCTGACTAACCAACAAGTCTCTAGTCCAGGTTTATCGCCTATTCGGGTTCCATCTGCAAGGAGATCCGGCCGGGGTGTCGCTCACGGCCCCAAACGATGTGTGCAGGGTTCCCAAGCCCACCATCCGGGTGCCACTTGGTACACCGTGCCACTGTGCCTAGTCTGTCCCAAGCCCACCTGTACCGGGTGCCACTTGGTAGACTACTAACACTACCTACAAACACCAGAAACTAGTTGCAACTCCTGGACAGAGATCGAGTTGATTAATAAGCGAGAGGGGCCGAGTTACCGGAACCCAATGTGTGGTAGTAACTGTTCATGGATCACAAACACAGAACTCAGTTCCTGAGGACGGCTGCAATGAGACAACCCACCATGTACTCCTACATGGCCTCTCACTGCTACCTTTACCAAATCATGTTCACACACTTAGCTCTCAACAGTAGGACATGTTCACCACATTCCAATTCATCCCCGATGAATCAAACCTGACTCAACTCTAAGCAGTAGCAGGCATGACAAACAAACATGAATGAGTAGGCACATCAGGGCTCAAACAACTCCTACTCATGCTAGTGGGTTTCATCTATTTACTGTGGCAATGAAAGGTCATGCAGAGGAAAGGGGTTCAACTACCGCAGCATGTAACAGTTGTAACATTGTTGTCCTAATGCAGTAAAAGAGAGCAGGAGCGAGATAGTAGGATTGTATCGGAATGAACAAGGGGGTTTTGCTTGCCTCTCACTTCTGAAGATATTATAGCTCTTCATCGGTGTCATCGAACTCATCATCGGAAGCACGTCTATCGAGAGGGGACGAATACCGGCAACAGAGAGGGAGAGCACAATCAATCAATGCAACAATATGATGCATGATCATGACATGGCAATATGCTGTGATTTGGGCTAATGCAATAGAAAGTCATTTTAATTGAAGTGGAATTCAAAACTATATCAAATTCCAACTCCAAATCTATTATGAAAATTTGCGCTAATCATGTTTCATCCTAAACAGTGAGGTTAACTTGCTCAAACATGCATGAAGATGGTGCAGATGGATTCCTTGAATTTTTCTGATAATTTTTCATATATAAATTATTTCATTTGGAGTTATAGATAATTTTCTATGATTTTTAGAAGTTTTGGGCATTTTCTGGAATTAACAAATCATTAAGATTTATTTAAATTCCAGAAAAGGATTACGACATCAGCCTGACATCATCATGACGTTAGCAGGTCAACAGGGCACGGTCCAGGTCAAACCTAACCAGTGGGACCCACTGGTCAGTGACCCTGAGACACTTAGTGTCACAAACAGGTGGCTCCGGTCAACGGCCACGTCAGCGAGGTCAATGCCGACGCGTGGGGCCACTGTGTTTAGATTTAAACTTAACTATTTTTGTTAGCTTGTTAGTTAGGCAGTGGGGCCCGCATGTCAAAAACTGTGGTTGGTACTTAGCAGTGTGGTTAGGCACTAATTAAGCCGGCCACGTCGGCGGTTAGCCGCCGGTGACACACAGACGCGGCGGCACCGCTCGTCCCGGTGACTCCGGCGACGAGAGGAGGCGGGGTTGGGCTCTAAGGCTACAGCGCGACGAGGCGCATCAGGTGTTGGATGCAGGGCTGCCGGAGATGGCCTGAGGCAACGTCGGCGTCATGCGGAGAGGCGCCGGAGCTCAGTCAAAGGCAGAAATGGTGCTATAGGGCACGACAGGGCGAACCCATGGGTGCTGCAGGTTCACAGGAGTGCGGCGAGCACGCTGGTCATGCTCGGGCGAGCGAACGAGCTCAGGAGCATGGAGCTCGTCAGCCATGGCGGCGGCGAGCTTCTGCGGAGGTGGGGAACGGAGCTAGAGCAAAAACACGAGCAGGAGAGGAGGGGGAGTTGGTCCGTGAGCTCACTGCGGTTGCAGAACGCGTCTCAGTGGGCTCGGGGGAGACCGGATGGTGACGTGACGGCGAAGGCGATCCGACGGCCGGGCACGGAGAAGATAGGTCGATGGTGAGGCGGCAGGGCATCCGGTGATGCGTGGCTTGACGGAGGGGTAGAAGTCGATGTGGCGGAGCTCCCGGACACGAAGAGAGGGCGAGGGGGAGGCGGTGGCTGCGCAGGTGAAGCACGGCGACGGCGAAGTGCTCTCGGGTGATCTCAAGGAAGGGGGCTAGAGGGCGAGGGAGAGAGTAGAGAGTGAGGGGAAAGTGAGAGGATGGCCTCGCGCGTCTCCAGACGCGGATTAGGACGAAGGAGCGGCCTCCAGCGCGAAGCAGGAGGTGGAGGGCTCCGCGGGTGCGCGCGCGTGTTCGCTCCTGCCTACTGGCAGGAGGAAGACGACGAGCGAGGAGGTAAGTGGGCTAGGCCGGCTGGCCAGCTGCCAGGCCAGGTGGGCTGCAGGTAAGCCAGGTGGGTTTTTCCTCTCTCTATTTTTTTTCTAATTCTGTTCTGTTTTCTGTTTTGCAGGTTTGTTTTGAATTTGGTTTTGAAACCAATTCAATTTTGTTGCTTCTGGAAATATTTTTAGAAGCTAAAAGAATTAAACCAAAGCTCCATAAAATATTTTAGAATTATTGGACCTATATTTATTTAATAGTAGATATAAATCCAATTCAAATAGTTATTGATTTAATTCAAATGCCCAAAATAAATGTTTCTGAGACACCAAAAATATTGGTTTGGATTTTACCTCTTGCCAATATTTCCAGAGGATAACAAGAACATTTTCTTGGACTTATTTGAAGCAATTTTATCTTGATCATTTTTAAAAGGATTCTGAGGCTTTGAAAATTCCCCAATTCAAATTTCATTTGAATTTAAACATGATGCAACAACCAAGCTAGTCCAAGGCCAAGGTAAAGCTAGGGATGTGACAACTCACCCCCACTAAAACAAGAATCTCGCCCCGAGATTCAAGCGTAGGGTAAGATGGAAGGGGGAACGCAAACTAACACAATCTTCACGATCCAGGTTGCGCTTCATAAGAACGTTGATCCGATCACGATCTTGTCTCGACGTCATGCTCTGAGAACTTCATCCAACACAACAATGACAGAAAGAAATTCTACGGAACTGATCTCCTCAAAGACCGAGCAACTGATGATCAGCTCACAGAATGAGACATAGCAACATCTCTCGAGATGAGACATGAAGCATACATCTAGAGGGATGGAGTGAAACAGATGACGAAGGTTCAAGTTGGTAGGCAACAATTCAACACTTAAATAGATGGTGAGGGGGGGGGGTTGAAGGTAGCGAGGAGTTAAGTTGCCCATGATACCATAACGGAACACCTCGGGGAAGGTGACTCGTAGAATTATTCCCTTAAGTGGCAAAAAGAATTACTTTTGATACTGAGATCATTGAAACTCTCTATACCAGCCTAAGGAAAATCACAATTGATCAATTGAATTAATTCGAAAGAATGACATACTTAGTTTGGAGAGGAAACTAGAGTTATAGGACACTCGGCAACGGAAGGCACATTCCAATTGATACCGAGGATATAACCCAATGACTGAGCGTGCTCTCAAGAACTTGAGCATTTCCGTATTCATCAAGGTTTTACCAACATTCGTGCCAAGGATCCTGGCAACACATCGTACTACCATGATAAACGGTGATGGAGGATGCAGATGCAAAGGCGGACATCACTTTCTCAGATTTTTCCTTAGCAATGCCAAAGAAGCAAATCTAGATGATCGACCGAGAGACATTTAGCACTCCGCTTCTAATGTCTCCTTGATGTACTAGGTACCACGATCAATGCTTAAAAGCATCAACATGGCCATCAAGTAAAGGTCAGACTTCGGGAGCACAGGAATCCATAAGGAATAACTACGGAAGTAAATCCTGCGAGATCCTTATGGGGAGGTGGCCAACTTCCTCAATCAAGATACTACAATAATAGGTCTTCCGGCTGGGTGTGTTGGCCACGACATCCACTTTACCAGTTACAGAGAGACCAATATTATAGTTCTTGGAGTGTGTTCCAACCATCATATCTGCCTGAGATTCGGATCTGGTTGGTATCAGGGTATTCCAGACTCATCAAGTCTAGAAAGAAAAATGAAAGTTTGCAACACAGTTTGACGATATGATGTTGCGAGATTCTCGAGGAAATGAACTACGGTACTAAGCTCCAAAACATGAGCTAGTTCTGCTAACACATGTGAACATGTTGTCCCAGACAAGCATGACCACGTGGTAGTCTTATAATAAAACACTACCGAGTTCAGGTGGGGAACCATCATCAAGGATAATAAAGTCCTTGCATAAGGCATTCTCTTAAGAAGGAACTTCTTCTCCTTGAACAAATCAATTAGTGGCTTGGTGTGCTAGGGAATACATATGGAGTGGAGGTAATTAATCTACCAAACCATATAATACATTCGCACATGCATAACTAACTTGGGATGGTACCAGAGGAAACAAAACAATCTTTCTCGAACTTATGGCGGCAACTTGCTCCAAATGCACATGAATTTGAGGAAGTCACTTCTTCCATCCAAGCATAAACTTCATGAACGGAATACGAAGGCATTGCTTACAAAGTTTCCAATACTAGGTTGATGTTCAACATGAATCATGGGGGAGACAAAATGCTGCTGATGGGTTCAACAGCAACTCATCGGAATTTCCATATCACTGGACTTCCACCATCATGTGAACACGGTGATAGCATTGGTCAGACCCAAAGGATGTAATGGTGTATGCTCGAGGGACCAACCACGAGTAAGACAACATTACGAACACCGTTGGTTCTGATTTGATTTGACGATAGCCCATACTCAAATCAAAGTTGATAAGACAATAGGTCCAGTAACTGATTATAGGGACCAATCGATGAAGATATCATCTTTCTTCAACACACACACAAAAAGATATCCCTTATCATGAACTAAGTCAGACAAGCTTCCATCTTACAACTCTCCAAGTTGTTGTTTAGCTTAACCAACTAGCTCGGGGGGTATCCAACATAGATTCTTGGAGAATGGATGGTTTAGAGAAAAACCAACATGCTCACGAACTCAACATAGCGATCAGGGAACAACCTGGTAATACTTCCGAGAAGATATTTAGAAAATCATGAACCACCGATATGTTACTTAGCTCGAGCACAATCTTGCTTTTCAGGGCAAGACGATATGATCAAGGGAGCGAGGGATTGACACAATCCTAACTCATTGATGGAAGAGTGCACCAGGAAATATGGACTAGGTAGCACGATCAACCTTAGGATGATGATTCGATAACCAGCACACTAAGAATGAGAGTATTGTCCATTTACTACCAAGCAACGAGGTTGCTAGGAGTATTGATTTCAGACATCACAGTTCACTTGTCGGCATTCCGGTTACAACAACACGGGACCGAAGAATGAATAATGATGGCGATAAGTATCACTACGTCAAGAATTCATAAGAGGTGGTGCAATTCTCATGACATTCTTGACATAAATATGGTAACACTCCAAGGTAGAACAGAGCAAAAGATGGGTTGGCATTTTGATCTGTGGAATACAATTACTTTGACCCAATCCTAGAAATGGATGAGGTACTGGAGTTTGTTTCTCCTAGTCATTCCAGAATAGAATGGCTTGACAGACCACAAGAATAAGAGGTATCGCTGAGCATGAATGCAAGACATGCTCTTAACTATCAAGTGATAGACGGAGATCATGATACCACTAAAGAGAGGGACAACTCAGAGGAACATATATCTTTCTGAGTTGTAGATGCATAGATTAGCATGTCGAACGAGTTCAACATAATTCTTCCGGATAACCCATGCAGGAAGGTAGAACTGGCTGAATCACAATTATGAATGGAGAACTCCTCAAGAGTACTCTGATTGTGATCTTTTGATCCAACAAACTTCTGCCATAAGTGGTTCATAGTATTTGGAAGAAGGAAATACAACAGACCTCGAGGACTAATGCAAAGGTTAATAATAACCTAAAGGAACGAGCAAACACTATCAACATGAAGTAAGTAGGGTGAATCTCGGGTTCAAAACCCAGAAATAGAAGGCCTACTAACTAAATGGCATCACGAGATGCTTTCGGGGATGGTGGCCAGAATCCTCACACCGGGAACACAAAACATTGCTAGATTACTAGGTGACTCTCTAAGACACCTAGGGTCATAATAATAGCTCCAACATATATGTCGAGGCAATAGAGTACCTCAACTCACTAGCTAGTGTTCTTATTCTGACCAAAAGGACATCGGGAACGGAGGAAGGATTAGCAAATGCATCAGATTATTTAGAAACCTGGAATGACTCGGATAGCATAACGGCTGTAAATGCTCGAAAAGATTTGAGACATCCTACAAAATGGTGGCATAACCACTCAACATCACAATATCAAGGTTCTGAGGCCAGCTATGAACATATGTAAGTAGTAGGAACTGAATTAAGGCTTGAACTCAACACTCCTAGGAAACTACGGTTTAGTAACACGTCATCCAAAGAGATAGAAGAGAAGCCTAGTTCTTAACCCTCGTAGAAGAGAGAGGATGACTCAGATTAGAAGGACATAAGGTAAAGGAGTAAAAAGAGCCTTACGTTCCCTTCCACAATCAATTCCCTTATATAACTAAAGCATTTCTAGACATGACTTCGACCAGTTTGGCTTGGCAATCCTACAGGTAGCCAGGCTCTGATACCAAAGCTGTCAGGACCCCAATTCTAAGTCACACCGATCTGGCCTGTAACACCTCATATCACTTTGCGGCCTCACGCACGGTATTCCCACGGGTGTCGCCTTACCATGGCCCGGGACCGTTTGCGCCTTTTGGCTCATGTATATGATAGTGTCGCTAGCATCCATATGACAGAGAACCTGGGCCGACATGACTAGTCATGAACCCAAAGTGGCACTAACTTACAGGGACAGGCATACATGAATCAACATCGAGCATGTCGGTCAGCAACGTGTGAATCCGGGCTGTAGCACTGTGCTAACAGGACTCCGGGAACCCGGGCTGTAGCAGGCTAGGCAGGACTCCGGATGTCACCTTGTGACATTTCCCCGAAGGGACAGACACAGGAACGAAGTGAATCACATGCCGGCCAGTCAAGTGCTCCGGAGCAGCAGTGCTGGGCTAGCAGGACTCCGGTGAACCGGGCTGTAGCGGACTACTATGGCTCATGGAAGCACAAGACTACATTTCCCCATAAGAGAGGCTACCAAGGATAAACAACTAGGTTGCCGGATCCCACACATACCAAGCATTTCAATCATACACACAATATGCTCCATATGTGTAAATACAACATGGCATCACAACATAACTCTACGACTCAAGTATTTATTCATTAGGCTCCGAGGAGCGAGATATTACAAACATGGGTCTCATGACCCAACATCCAGAGCATACAAGCAACAAGCACATGCAGAAGCTTAACTTGTCTGAGTACAGACAACTACAAATGAAGAAGGCTCAGAAGCCTGACTATCTACAAGACCCTCCCAAGGTACAAGATCGTAGCTGAGGTAACAAGCTAAACGTTGAAGTCCACACGGAACTACTAGCGAGACTGATGTCGCTCTGCAAAACATAGAATAAGCAAATGTGAGCACAAATGTACCCAGCAAAACTTACATCAGAACTATCTACATATGCATCAGTATCAACAAAGGGGTGGTGGAGTTTAACTGTAGCAAGCCAGCTTTGACTTGGTGGCTATCCTGAACTACGACTGCAAGTAACTCTTTTGAGGTTGCGCACACGAGTCCACATATTCACCATATCAATACTCCACTATGGATCCGCTCCCGTCTCCCTACGAGAAGGCCATCCATAGCACTCACGCTTATCTTGTGCATTTTAGAGTATCCACTTCCACTTGTCTATGAACTATGCAAGGGGTCCATGTTTCCATGTCTGAGGAATCCGGCTATTCGAATAGATAATGATAACCCTGCAGGGGTGTACTTCTTCACACACGTTGTCACCACTTATCGCCCTGTACACATCATGTACCTCGGCAACCTTCAAGCGGAAGCCGGGCGAGGGAGTCGGCCACGACCTGACTAACCAACAAGTCTCTAGTCCAGGTTTATCGCCTATTCGGGTTCCATCTGCAAGGAGATCTGGCCGGGGTGTCTCTCATGGCCCAAACAATGTGTGTAGGGTTCCCAAGCCCACCATCCGGGTGCCACTTGGTACACCGTGCCACTGTGCCTAGTCTGTCCCAAGCCCACCTGTACCGGGTGCCACTTGGTAGACTACTAACACTACCTACAAACACCAGAAACTAGTTGCAACTCCTGGACAGAGATCGAGTTGATTAATAAGTCGAGAGGGGCCGAGTTACCGGAACCCAATGTGTGGTAGTAACTGTTCATGGATCACAAACACAGAACTCAGTTCCTGAGAACAGCTGCAATGAGACAACCCACCATGTACTCCTACATGGCCTCTCACTGCTACCTTTACCAAATCATGTTCACACACTTAGCTCTCAACAGTAGGACATGTTCACCACATTCCAATTCATCCCCGATGAATCAGACCTGACTCAACTCTAAGCAGTAGCAGGCATGACAAACAAACATGAATGAGTAGGCACATCAGGGCTCAAACAACTCCTACTCATGCTAGTGGGTTTCATCTATTTACTGTGGCAATGAAAGGTCATGCAGAGGAAAGGGGTTCAGCTATCGCAGCATGTAACAGTTGTAACATTGTTGTCCTAATGCAGTAAAAGAGAGCAGGAGCGAGAGAGTAGGATTGTATCGGAATGAACAAGGGGGTTTTGCTTGCCTGGCACTTCTGAAGATATTATAGCTCTTCATCGGTGTCATCGAACTCATCGTCGGAAGCACGTCTATCGAGAGGGGACGAATACCAGCAACAGAGAGGGAGAGCACAATCAATGCAATGCAACAATATGATGCATGATCATGACATGGCAATATGCTGTGATTTGGGCTAATGCAACAGAAAGTCATTTTAATTGAAGTGGAATTCAAAACTATATCAAATTCCAACTCCAAATCTATTATGAAAATTTGCCCTAATCATGTTTCATCCTAAACAGTGAGGTTAACTTGCTCAAACATGCATGAAAATAGTACAGATGGATTCCTTGAATTTTTCTGATAATTTTTCATATATAAATTATTTCATTTGGAGTTATAGATAATTTTCTATGATTTTTAGAAGTTTTGGGCATTTTCTGGAATTAACAAATCATTTAAGATTTATTTAAATTCCAGAAAAGGATTACCGCGTCAGCCTGACATCATCATGACGTCAGCAGGTCAACAGGGCACGGTCCAGGTCAAACCTGACCAGTGGGACCCGCATGTCAGCGACTGTGGTTGGTACTTAGCAGTGTGGTTAGGCACTAATTAAGCTGGCCACGCCGGCGGTTAGCCGCCGGTGACACACAGACGCGGCGGCGCCGCTCGTCCCGGCGACTCCGGCGACGAGAGGAGGCGGGGTTGGGCTCTAAGGCTATAGCGCGACGAGGCGCATCGGGTGGTGGCTGCGGGGCTGCCGGAGATGGCCTCAGGCGACGGCGGCGTCAAGCAGAGCAGCGTCGGAGCTCGGGCAAAGGCAGAAATGGTGCTACATGGCACGACAGGGCAAACCCGTGGGTGCTGCAGGTTCACAGAAGTGCGGCGAGCATGCTGGTCATGCTCGGGCGAGCAGACGAGCTCAGGAGCATGGTTCTCGTCGGCCATGGCGGCAGCGAGCTTTGGCGGAGGTGGGGAACGGAGCTAGAGCAAAAACACGAGCAGGAGAGGAGGGGGAGTCGGTCTGTGAGCTCACTGGGGTTGCAGAACGCATCTCAGTGGGCTCGGGGGAGACCGGATGGCGACGTGACGGCGAAGGCGATCCGGAGGCCGGGCACGGAGAAGATAGGTCGATGGCGAGGCGGCAGGGCATCCGGTGACGCGTGGCTTGACAGAGGGGTAGAAGCCGACCTGGCGGAGCTCTCAGACACGAAGAGAGGGCGAGGGTGAGGCGGTGGCTGCGCAGGTGAAGCACGGTGACGGCAGAGTGCTCTCGGGTGATCTCAAGGAAGGGGGCTAGAGGGCGTGGGAGAGAGCAGAGAGTGAGGGGAAAGTGAGAGGACGGCCTCGCGCGTCTCCAGACGCAGATTAGGACGAAGGAGCAGCCTCCAGCACGAAGTAGGAGGTGGAGGGCTCCGCGTGCGTGTTCGCTCCTGCCTACTGGCAGGAGGAAGACGACGAGCGAGGAGGTAAGTGGGCTGGGCCGGCTAGGTGGTCTGGCCAGCTGCCAGGCCAGGTGGGCTGCAGGTAAGCCAGGTGGGTTTTTCCTCTCTCTGTTTTTTTCTAATTCTGTTCTGTTTTCTGTTTTGCAGGTTTGTTTTGAATTTGGTTTTGAAACCAATTCAATTTTGTTGCTTCTGGAAATATTTTTAGAAACTAAAAGAATTAAACCAAAGCTCCATAAAATATTTCAGAATTATTGGACCTATATTTATTTAATAGTAGATATAAATCCAATTCAAATAGTTATTTATTTAATTCAAATGCCCAAAATAAATGTTTCTGAGACAACAAAAATATTGGTTTGGATATTACCTCTTGCCAATATTTCCAGAGGATAAAAGAACATTTTCTTGGAATTATTTGAAGCAATTTTATCTTGCTCATTTTTAAAAGGATTTTGAGGCTTTGAAAATTTCCAATTCAAATTTCATTTGAATTTAAAGATGATGCAACAACCAAGCTAGTCCAAGGCCAAGGTAAAGCTAGGGATGTGACAACACAGCCCTTGGGAGTAGGTGAATTTTAAGCCGAATGGGGGGCGTTCAATATTCACCGCCCTTATAAGGAGATAAGATTCCCCTTTCTTCTCCCACACCTTCTGCCTGTGTCTCCGTTCTTGAGCTCCAACACCCAAGTTAACATTTCCCTATCTCGAGAAAGCATTCTACCATGTCCGGATCAGGAGGTCAAGGCTAATGGATGGCCTCCTCTGTTAAGGAGGAGGACATCGCCGAGCTTCGGGCGGCCGGGTACCTAGCGAAGGAAATCGCCCATCGTCTTCCAGCCCGGGGAAAAATCATCCCCACACCGAAGCCCAACGAGAGGGTTGTGTTCATCCCTCATTTCCTTCGCGGGCTAGGGTTTCCACTCCACCCCTTCGTCCATGGGATAATGTTCTACTACGGGATAGACTTCCACGATCTATCTCTGAACTCCTTCCTCAAAATCTCGGCGTTCATCGTCGTGTGTGAGGCCTTCCTCCACATCCACCCCCACTTCAGGCTGTGGCTCAAAACCTTTAACGTGAAGCCCAAGGTGGTGGACAGACAGCACGCAGAGTGCGGGGGCGCCATGGTGAGCAAGCTCACCAACATCTCTTGGCCAAAAGGCACATTCGTGGAATCTGTCAAGGAATGGCAGAAGATATGGTTCTACATCACCAAACCCCGTGATGTCACCTAGGCTGCGGCTGCCAAATTCAACTCCGGCGCCCCCTTGCGGCTCACCTCCTAGATCGAGAAGAGTCCAAACTGGTGTTCGGCGGACGAGCTGATTGCGCTGCAAACACGTATCCAAAGTATGATCGATAACGACATCATGCTTGTCGACATAATCCAAGTGATGTTGGTGCGCTGAATCCTTCCCTGCCAGAGCCGAAGCCGTCCTCTATGGGATTTCAACCCAAAGAAACACCGTACCCTGGTGAGGCTTTTCGATACGACTCAAGAAGATGTCTGGAAGTTGCTTTTCAAGGGCAACGAGATACCGCCGGCCACTGGCTCAGACCGGGGTCACGACATAAATCACCTCCCCAACGAGGTATGTTGTTTTCAACACATCCCTTACTTGCTTGTTTCAGGGATGATGTCTAAGCTTTCATTACCGTTGCTTTTTCAGTACTGGTTGAAGAAGGTGAAGCAGATCCGGTGTCCAGCTCCCTTGCCGGAGGAACCAGTCATCCCGTGCTTAGAAAAGATGCTGGAGCCGGCGCCTTATAAGGCGCCATAGAAGAAGGCCACAGGAAAGGCCAAGGGGGTCCGGAGCAGGCCCCACCGCAAGGGTACCTTGGACGCGACGTCCGAAGACAAGGCCCCTTTCCCCGCCGCCAAAGATGACGTGGATGAAGAGGAGGAGGAGAGCGACTGTCCCCTGATGGGGGGGGGGAGGAAGAAGAGGGCGGCCTCCGCAACTCTGGAGGCGGAGGCCCCCAAAAGGGGGAAGGGCCCTCTCGCGGATAACTCCGCATGGGACGTTGAGGACAGTCCGGAGAGACGTCCCTGCGCTAAGCCTCGGGCCGCATCGTAAGTACTAATACCTTATCCGCCCATGAAGTTTCCCCTCCTCATTGTATTGAGACGATTAGTTATATTAATGTGGTTCGGCCCACAACAGCCCTCTGCGATCCTTGTCAGGAGGTTCATTGGATTCCAAGGCGATGGCCAGCAACTCCCCGCCGGCCGCACACTCCCCCAAGACCAGGGATGAAGCGGAGGTGCTATACCGAAGGACTGTTCCCGACGGGGGAGAGGCTAAGGAGGTGCCCAAAGGCGAAATCCCCGTCGCCGGACACCAAGGGGAATCAATCCCCCTGGAGACTGGTGGGGAGGGCCGTATACAATTCGGCCCTCAACCGGACTCAATTCTGGAGACTGAGGCGGCTCCAGAATCCAGCACACACCCTCTTTTGAAAGGAGGAGGGATGCCTATTCTGCCGGTACCCCCTGTCCAACCGGGGTCATCGGATAATCTGCTGGAAGTGCTGCGGGGCGCTTCCATTATGGATGAGCACCGTGTCCTTATGCGCACGGTGATTGAAAGGGTTCAGTCTACAAAGAGCGGACTAACCGAGGCCTGCGGCAACCTGCTGACAGGTTTTGAGGTAAGTGACGCCAAAAGGAGAGAACCCCAATGTAGATAGCAGCCCCTGAGACACTGTCCGGTGTCCGGAGAGAAAAAACTGGACAGAGGATCAATCTCCTAAGACAGGAAACTAACTAAATTTTTCTTGAATACAAGCGTCATTACTGGCCGCGGCCTCGCATACTGTCGAAGTCTCCAGACTAAAGCAGAAACTAGCGAAGGCCGAGGGAGAACTGAGCCAAGTGAAGAGGCAGCTCCAGGATAAACAAGGTAAGCAAGAACCTTTTATATATTTTGAAAAGAAGAAAATGGTATGCGATGACCAAAATACCATGCTTTGTACAGGAGCGACGATCGAGGTCGAGGCCTTGAAAAAGGTCCTGGACGAAGCCAAGGGGAAGGCTGTCCAACAGCAAGCCGCCCGTAAGAAGCTCAAGGCCCGGGTCGGCGAGGTCCAGCAGGAGCTCCAGGACGTAGTGAAGAAGTGTGAAGCTTTAGAGCGCAAGGCGTCGGCCTGAGAGGTCAAACTTAACAAGGCTTGTCAGAGCGCAGAGGCCGCACGGAGTGAGGCCCGAGACGCTCTCCAGGAGATCCAAGAGGCGAAGAAGATCGCAACGGGTAAGGCATTTAAAATGCAAAGCAAGTATGCAGAGAGGAAATACCTTTTACTAACCCGGATTCGGAGTTGCCCAGGGTCTTTTATGGATCTGCCGCGCAGTGTATCCGATGCTGCGGAGTTCTTCCGAGCCAGGGAAGGGGGTTCTCTGGAGAAGCTGTTCTGGTCGCAGTATGCTGTGCCAGAACATCCGATGGCCTTTGCCGATCAACTGAAACAGTTGGTCGAGCTGCACCAAGTGGCCGAACTGGCCATGAAAGATTTAATAATCCGACTATGGCCAGCCGTAGCTATACCTAGCAGTTATTTTGGCCTTGTGAAGCGGGTGGTGGAGGCTTGTCCGTGGCTGGACATCGTCAAGCGATCAGTCTGCATCGAGGGTGCCCGCATGGCCTTCTCTCGTTGCAAGATGTGGTGGGCGACGATGGATGCCGTCGAGGTGGCCCGGGGGCTGCCGGAGGGCAAGGAGCACCGCACACCCGAGCGATATTTTGCGGACGTCCTGGAGGGATCTCAACTTGTAGCAACGCAGTGCGGGAAGGACGTTATTCTTGAATAAATATATTCATATTTTGCCTTGTATGATAAAAACAAATCCGCTTTGTAATATAATTTTTATTATGTTTTAATTCTATCCTCCTGTGCGGCCGTGTTGTATGAAATCTGAGGGTTGGCCAGTCGTCGGCTTCTGCCCTCACGTAGGTAGTACGGAGGTGTTCCGGATGGTATCTAAACAATCTTGATCCAATTATATGGTCCTTGAAGGAGTTGTTTAGCGCAACGAACTAGGCAACTAGACTATAGGCTAGAACGCCCTTAGCCATAGGATTTTTATAATAAAACACAGGCACAGCCCCTGGTATATGAACCAGAGTGCTGTCAGCGTCTGATCGGGAAGTATGATCCTTCGCGAAATGTGGAAAAACCTCCAACGATTTGAGACCTCCGAATAGCTGACCGAGTCACGTCGCATCATGACAGGCAGTTTTCGGCTTTCTCTACTGAGGTGCTCATCCAGTTTAGACCAGGGCACAATCACAGTAGTTCTCCCTCTACTACCCTAGCCGATGTAGCGGAACATAGGATAGCAAGCACAGGAGCCGGGCAACCCAACTATTGACCAAAGACATGATTGAGAGCCAATGCATATAATGCTAAATTTGGGGTGCCGAACTATACTTACAAGAAGTGTTCGGACTTTTGTTGCCGGAATGTGGGGTGTTGTAGATCCCCTGGCAAACATCAAAATGTACCAAAGTGTACGGGTGCTACCTGATGGGGTTATCCACAGGAAAACTGAAAAATTAAAGAAAAGAGAGAAAGAAAACAGAAAAGATGTAAAGGTAGAAAACTGGGGTCCTATAGCCCCAACTACGAACTGTTTTCATTGTAATGTAATTAGTACGTCAAGGCGGATTGATACAAGTAGTGCAATAAGCAACATGCTATTTAACATGCCAAAACTAGGGGAGAGCTGCATGTGGGTCCTGGAAAACAGGTAGAGTTATCGTTAACGGAATCACCTAAAATGTCCCCGTATGTGTGCGCTCCTCGCCATCTTGGTGTATTTGTCCTTCAAGGGGACCGATAACCAGACCCCCCCCGATGTGGCTTGTGGGATTAAAACCTGAAATAAAACAAGTAGAGTGAAAGTATGTGTGTATCCGATGTCGGTTGAGCCGTGGCGTGGATCACAAGCTAGCTATGCCTCCGTCGATGCCCATGGTATTTTGAGTGCGTAGTTATGTACGCATGACACGTATGACACCGCTTGATCGGGACTGAGACGGAGCCCGGATTGCTAGTCGAGCTCCTAACGAGCCGAGCTCTCCTGCTGCAGAGTAGTTCGGACCCTCTTAAGGGTGTCCGAGGGCTCGGCAGCCGAATAAGGGTTCTGCTTGAGAAGGCCGCTTTGTACTTCTGCTGCTAGGGCAGCTATGTGCTCTTCTATACGGAGAGAGCGTTCCGTATTGCCATTGATTGTTATGACGCCGCGTGGGCCGGGCATCTTAAGCTTGAGATAAGCATAGTGTGGCACTGTGTTGAATCGAGCAAACGCAGTTCGTCCGAGCAGTGCATGATAGCCGCTGCGGAACGGGACGATATCAAAGACTAACTCCTCGCTTTGGAAGTTGTCCGGAGATCCGAAGACAACCTCTAGTGTGATTGAGCCCGTACAATGGGTCTCTACCCTGGAATGACTCCTTTAAAGCTGGTCTTTGTAGGCTTGATCCTTGACGGGTTAATGCCCATTTTTCGCACTATATCCTGATAGAGCAGATTGAGGCTGCTACCGCCGTCCATAAGGACACGAGTCAGGTGGAACCCATCAATTATTGGGTCTAAGACCAGTGCAGCCGAGCCTCTGTGACGGATACTGGTGGGGTGATGCCGGCGATCGAAAGTGATCGGGCATGACGACCATGCATTGAATTTTGAGGCGACTGGCTCTATGGCGTAGACGTCCCTGAGCGCATGCTTGCGCTCCCTTTTGGGGATGTGGGTAGCATATATCAGATTCACCATTTTGACCTGAGGGGGAAACTTCTTCTGTCCCCCTGTGTTCGGTTGCCGTGGCTCCTCGTCGCTGTCCTCGCTTTGCGATCCCTTTTCCCTGTTCCCGGTGTTTAATTTGCCGGCCTGTTTGAAAATCCAGCACTTTCTATTTGTATGATTAGGAGGCTTGTCGGGGGTGCCGTGAATCTGGCATGGACGATCAAGTATGCGGTCCAAGCTGGATGGGCCCGAATTGTTCTTTTGGAACGACTTCTTCCACTGACCGGGCTTAGAGCCGCTGAATCCGGCGTTGACCGCCGTATCCTCGGTGTTGTCACTGTTGTTTCAGCACTTGTATCTATTGCGTCGAGACTTGTCTTTGTTGCTTTTAACTTCAGGAGTGCTGGCATCGCTTGCATTGTTTTTGCTACGGGTCAACCAATTGTCCTCGCCCGCACAAAAGCGGGTCATGAGTGCCGTGAGGGCTGCCATGGATTTTGGCTTCTCTTGACCGAGGTGGCGAGCGAGCCATTCATCGCGGATGCTATGCTTAAAAGCTGCTAGAGCTTCGGTGTCCGGACAGTCCATAATTTGGTTCTTTTTAGTTAAGAACCTTGTCCAGAATTTCCTAGCGGACTCTCCGGGCTGTTGGACTATATGGCTTAAGTCATCAGCGTCCGGATGTCAAACATATGTACCAAAGCCTCTTCCAAGTCCTCCCAGCTGCCAATAGAATTTTCAGGCAGACTGTTTAGCCAATGCCGAGCTGGCCCTTTGAGTTTTAGAGGGAGGTATTTTATGGCGTGGAAGTCATCTCTGCGGGCCATATGGATGTGGAGAATGAAGTCCTCGATCCACACCGCGGGGTCCGTGGTTCCATCGTATGATTCTATGTTCACCGGCTTGAATCCTTTGGGGAATTCGTGATCCAGGACCTCATCAGTGAAGTAATGATGGTGTGTGGGGCCTCTATATCAGGCCGTATCGTGACATAACTTTGATAGAGTCCGTCTGTGATGTTCGGCCCCCGCATGACTGGGCTTGTCATGTCCAAATAGGTGGCCATGGTCGCGTGTCGAGGCACATCCTCGCGATCTGTAGATTGATATTGTATGTCCTGCTTTATTGTTCAGGTTCTGCCGAAGGTCATATGTATGGTCGTGGGCTAGTTTACCTCTGCCTGGGCGATGAGGCGGGGCGGGCTGGTGTTCGGCATGAGTTGCCGTTTTGCCCCGACCACGTGGTGGTCGATCAGCCATATTGTGCGATGGTGGTATGTACTCCGGCGCCTCCTCGTCGAACTGAGGTAGCAATTTGTGCTTTAGGTAGATTTTGGTTGGGTGCTTGAGGCCGTATTCTTCAGCTGCTAGGACATCGGTCCATTTATCATTGAGTAGGTCTTGGTCAGCTTGAAGCTGCTGCTGCTTCTTCTTCTTCAGGCTCCTTGCCGTAGCTATTAGCTGGCGCTTGAAGCGCTCCTGCTCGAGAGGTTCCTTGGGCACGATGAAATCTTTAGTGCCGAGGCTCACCTCATCTTCGGAGAGCGGAAGGTAATTATCGTCCTCCGAATCTTCATTTGTGGCCTGTTTAACAGGGCTAACCTTCTCATCTTCCCGTTCGTCTTATTTGTTTGCTTTAGCGATGAGGTATTCGTTGTCTTTGGCATCTTCCGGAGTGCCATCTTCTCCTGTGCCGGTGTTGCTGTCTTTACTGCGGCGTGACCTAGAGCGGTGCCGCTGACGCTGGCGCTTGGACTGTATT
This sequence comes from Triticum aestivum, assembly GCF_018294505.1. NCBI lineage: Eukaryota > Viridiplantae > Streptophyta > Magnoliopsida > Poales > Poaceae > Triticum > Triticum aestivum. The sequence continues at coordinate 533,383,673 of NC_057803.1, forward strand.
TCAGAAGGTTTGTCCTTGACTAGGTCTTCCTTATTGTCGCCGCTGAGCTACTTTGGTGCAGCCACCATGTATACGTCATACGAGGAAGTAGCTGTCCAGCGTCCGGTGAATGGCGGGTTCTGGGCCTCCTCTTCTCCGGCATCGTCGTCCATACCATCGATGTCCTCAGAGACGTAATCAAGTCCGTCGGTCAAATCCTCGATCGTGGCTATAAAGTGGGTGGTGGGTGGGAAGTAAACCTCTCCATCATCAGCCCCTAGTTTGAGCCAGATATAGTTCGGCTGAGAGTCCTTCGCCAAGAATAGGTTTTTTAATGAGTTTAGCACGTCACCCAAAGGCGAGTGCTGGAAGATGTCTTCGGCGCTGAATTCGATGATTGATGAACGATCAAGTTCGACGTCCATGGGCTCGCGCGGTTTGGAACTTATAGCTGGAAACGAGTCCGGCGTTCTGGTAGCATAGGCATAGTGTGAGACCAGGTCCATGTGCGGCTCCAACGCCATGGAATCTGCGGCCTCTGAGGTGGGGTTAATCCTCCTGTCTTTGGATTGCGCGGCCTGCTCCGGCTCTAGGGCCAGAGCGGTCACAGGAGCGATCTCCTGGATGCGGCCCGACGACAGATTTAGGTCATGATCATCAGGGTGACCGGGAGCGGCCACCGTGGTATCAAATGCGGCGAAGATCAAGTCTCCACAGATGTCCGCGACATAGTTCAAGCTCCTGAATCTGACCTGATGGCCAGGGGCGTAGCTTTCGATCTGCTCCAGATGGTCAAACGAGTTGGCCCGCAGTGCAAAGCCGCCGAACACGAAGATCTGTCCGGGGTGGAAGGTTTCTCCACAGACAGCGTCATTATTGACGATTGAAGAGGCCATCAAACCTTTCAACGACAGCATAGCGCAACTCTCAATGAAAGCACCAATGTCGGTGTGAAAATCGGTGGATCTCGGGTAGGGGGTCCCGAACTGTGCGTCTAAGGTTGATGGTAACAGGAGACAGGGGACACGATGTTTACCCAGGTTCGGGCCCTCTCTATGGAGGTAATACCCTACGTCCTGCTTGATCGATATTGATGAGTATGAGTATTACAAGAGTTGATCTACCACGAGATCGTAATGGCTAAACCCTAGAAGTCTAGCCTGTATGACTACGGTATCGATTATATCCTTTCCGGACTATACCCTCCGGTTTATATAGACACCGGAGGGATCTAGGGTTACATAGAGTCGGTTACATAAGATAGAATCTTCATAGTTGTTCGCCAAGCTTGCCTTCCACACCAAGGAGAGTCCCATCCGGATACGGGTACAGTCTTTGGTCTTCAGTCTTCATATCCTCACAGCCCATCAGTCCGGCCCATAGATAACAGGCCGGACGCCCGAGGACCCCTTAGTCCAGGACTCCCTCAGCGGCAACGGCCAAACTGGAAGAAATAAAAGCTCTTTTAGCGAGCAAGCCAATCCTGGCCACGCTGAACGTCAGCGACCGATGTTATTATACATCTCTGCAACACACCAGGTGGTGAGCGCAGTGCTCGTCGTTGAGCGAAAGGAGGACGGACACAAGTTCCCACTTCAGAAACCGTTATACTACGTATCCACCATCCTCACAGCATGCAAATCCCGGTACCCTCATTACCAAAAGATAGCATATGCGGTCTTCATGGCATCCCGGAAGCTACGACATTACTTCCAAGAGTGCTCGATCACGGTGGCTGCCGAAGTACCACTCAATGACATAATAAACAACCGTGATGCTATGGGCCGGATTGCCAAGTGGGCCATTGTGCTCCTGCCATTCGACATAACATACAAACCACGCCGAGCCATTAAATCCCAAGTATTGATCGACTTCGTCGCCGAATGGACAGAGGCCGAACTCCCTAAAGAGTATGGTACATACTCCAACTGGGTCATGCACTTCGATGGCTCTAAAATGCTGGCCGGCTTAGGAGCGGGCGTCATCTTAACGTCCCCCATGGGAGACACAGTCTAGTACGTACTCCAAATATTATACACAGACTCCAACAATGTAGCCGAATACGAGGACTTATTGCATGGTCTTTAGATGGCTGCCTCCATGGGCATACAACGCCTGGAGGTGCGTGGGGATTCAAATCTCGCAATATCTCAAATAAACGGAGACTCCGACGCCAAAGATCCGAAGATGGCGGCCTATCATAATGCCATACTCAAAATATCAGCTCGGTTTGAGGGACTCGAGTTTCATCATGTGGCTCGAGAAAGTAATCAAGTGGCGGATGTCCTTGCTTGCATGGGCGCCAAGCATGACCCCGTCCCACCTAACATCTTTCTGGAAAGGATCTTCAAGCCATCCGTGGTGTGGCATGACGAGAGCAGCAACACCAGTCCGGATCCGATCATACCCCCAGATTTTGAACACAATACCGATATCATCAGGGGCTCAGCCACCGAAATAACACCATCGGCCCATCTAATAATGGCAGTAATTGCCCCATGGACCGAACCCTTCTTGGCCTACCTTAATAGACGAGAGCTCCCTGAGGATCAGAATGAGGCTCGCTGCATTGTTCGGCACTCGAAAGCCTACAAGGTCCATGACGGAGAGCTCTACTAGAAAAGCGCTACCGGAGTCCTTCAAAGATGTATCTTTGAAGAAGAGGGACGGCAGCTCCTGGCCGAAATCCATGCTGGTCTCAGCGGTCACCACGCCGCGGCTCGGGCCCTCGTAAGTAAAGCCTTTTGTACAGGTTTCATTTGGCCGACGGCCCGAGCAGATGCACAGGACCTTGTCCAACGTTGCATCGGATGCCAGCTTTTCGCCAATCAAAGCCATATGCCACCTATCGCTCTACAAACAATCCCCATTACTTGGCCTTTCGCGGTCTGGGGGCTTGATATGGTCGGACCCCTTAAAGGAGGAAGCCATAAGAAAAAATATCTGCTGGTCATGGTAGATAAATTCACCAAGTGGATAGAGGCCAAACCAGTTAAAACGGCCGAAGCCAGACCAGTGATAGACTTTATATCCGGTGTCGTGCACCATTATGGTGTCCCACAGAGCATCATCACCGATAATGGCTCCAATTTTACAGCCGATGAAGTGAAAACCTGGTATGCTAACTTAGGCATTAAGCTCGATTACGCCTCCATCTATCACCCACAAACAAAAGGTCAAGTCGAGCGAGCTAATGGTCTTATCATGAGCGGCATTAAGCCTAGACTAGTACGGCCTTTGAAAGAATCATACAAGCACTGGGTTGAGGAGCTCGACTCCGTACTCTGGGGGCTGCGGACCACACCTAATCGCACTACCGGATACACACCGTTCTTCATGGTGTACGGCGCAGAGGCCGCTTTGCCATGCGACATCATTCATGACTCACCTTGAGTGCGCATGTATGAAGAGAGAGAGGCCGAGCTTGATCGGCAGGACAGTCTAGAAGCCCTGGAGGAGGAGCGCGACATTGCAAAAGCCCGTTCTGCATTCTATCAACAACAGGCTCGCATGTACCAAAGCAGAGAAGTGCGGGCCAAGACTTATAATGTTGGTGAACTCGTTCTACGCTTGCTAGAGAAGAAAAAGGACAAACTCAAGCTAAAGTGGGAGGGTCCCTTCATCATAGATGAAGTTCTCACTGGAGGAGCGTACCGCCTGCGTGATGCATCGGACAATCGCTTAGATCCGAACCCGTGGAATGCCGCCAGACTCCAAAGATTCTACGCCTAGAGCCGTACTCTTTGTTCATCTTATTCTCCCTTTATTTCCATTTTTCTCTCTTTAATTTTTTATCTAGCTCTATAGCTCTTGTGCGGCCCAACCGCACACCCATGACGTGCACATCCTTAAATGTATACGCTCATAATACCTGGGGGCTTCTTTTACAGAAGCTTATTATTATTTTCCGAGCATCAAGCTCACACATATGTGTCTTTTCTTCATATGTACCTTTTCTTCGCCATTATATGCACTATTACGACTTAATTTTTTGCCAAGCTGGGTTGCCTGGCTCCTGTGCTTATGCCCTACGTTCCATTTGTTCGTATAGGTCATAAAGGGAGCAGCTTTGCGATTGTTACAACCGAGTCATCCGGACTTGTACCTCAGACTGGGTGAAGCCGAAAGCTAGCGTTCTTAAGGGAATATTCGGTTGGCGGACTAAAGACGTTATACCTTAATTACACTGTGAACCCCCAGATGTTATGTATACTGCGATTTTTCAATCACAGTTCGGCACATGCATACTAACGCATGTCCACCCAGGGAAGGGAACCCTTAACGGAACTATTCTCCTTGGAAGATGTTCCTTATAATCAACAAGTAATATAACATAGCTAGCCGGATACAACTTGACTGTTCAAGCAACTATGACCCCTCGCCTGGTTTCCACGCATACCACGGGCTATGCTGCTGATCAGGTATTCAGAAACACTCCGCACCTTCGGGTCCAGAGGTCGAAGCGAAAAGGTCTGCCATGACAATCGTTTTACAATCTGGCTAGGGACAAATTTGTCAATTGAAGTACATAGTCACTTGGACTCAAAAGCTTCTCCCTCTATGTCGTCCAACACGCTATCTAGCTTACAATCCTGTTGGGAAAACTTGGCGGCTATCTTTACTTGGTCATATACCAAACTAACTGGAATTTCTTGTCCATCTGACCCCCGATGTCCGACTCGGGCCATATGATTCGGATTAAGCTTGGTGTACCATGTTTTTACCATGGTCCAGGCCTTGCGCGCACCTTCTCGGCAAGCTGATATCTTCCATAAGACAAAGCACCGCCGAGCCCCTTGGAATTGCTTTACAAGCTCCTCCATACTTCCTAGAGGGGAGGCAGATGGCCACAAAGCTTTGGCAATGCTCCGCATTGCTTGCCAAGCTCGCTTGTGCACCTGGGCAGCTCTTGCAGCAGATCGCCTTGAGCTTCGAACATTTCCTCTTCGGGACGGCCAGTCAGCATACTTGTAGATATAGATTTGTCAGCTCATTTTTTTGCTAAATTATACGGAGGTAGGTTCAAAAGCATACTGAATATGTCGCCTCGTAGCCTCCTATTTTCCTTTACGGCGTCAGCTAGCTAGACTCGTACATCTTTCAGATTTTCACCCAGCAGGGTGTTGGAATCCTGCAACTTGTTCTTATCATCCCTAACTCGTGTCAGCACACGTTCGCCTATGGCCTGTCGCCTTTCGGCCTCTTGTTTACCTGCCTGCACGGTTTTCAGTTCCTCTTTCAGTTGATTTGCAGATCCTGTCATTAGAAATGCAACAATATTCACATTACTGGTGCATGATTATACTTTTTCTGGATGGCGGGGAATATTACCAGGAGGTGCCTTCTTGGACTTCTCCAGTTCGGCGGTAACAACAGCTAGCTGAGACCGACACTTTTACAGCTCATGAAACAACATGTTGTTCTTCTTCGTGAGTACCTGATTATACAATGACCCTTAAATCAGTTGTTTCAACTGTTTCAAGTCTCAGGGGCTATTGGTACATGATTACCAGATCTGTACAATGCATACTTACCCGCATATCTTTCAAATGCTGGTCAGTGGCTCTGGCAATCCCGTCCCGAGCAGATCGGATGTACACATCAGCTGAGCTGAAGGCATTGAATGCCTCTTTAGTAAAATCAGGGTCGCGAAGAACGACCCTCCGGTGCTGATGATTCATGGCGCTCTCTACTTCAGAGTTCGTGACGGATACATTATCCGAATCCTCTGAAGGAGGACAATCCGGTGTCGCGTCAGCCCCCGCCCTAGAGGTAGGGTCTGGAACCTGACTGGTGGAGGCACGATCGGCAGGATCCCTGGACATAGTCCGGTGAACACTCTTCCTGATAAAACATAGCGGACAATGTCGTGGTTCGATGTGACTGCCAGAGGGCATATTTAAAGCCATACCTCTTTGGTGAAGGCTCGGGCGTGTTGTCATTTTCCTTCCTCTTCGAAGACCCGCCCGGCATAGGAGTCGCTCTCTTACGAGAAGCCTCTGGTGTGGCATGACGCTCCGAGCGCCTCCCCTTTGGCGCACGAGATAGTGCGGTGGGTGAGGCATAACGAGGAAGCTCTTTCGGAGGAAGTGCCTCCTGGTTACTTACATGTGAGGCAGGAAGGACACCAGGATAATTGGCCACGATGGGCACTTCTGTGCCGTCATAGCTCGCCTGGTAGAAGACTCCGTCTTCGAGTTCTACAAATATGTCCGGATACTCTTCAAATCCGGGATCGAGGTCCCGGTTATGGTCCTCCGGCTGTGGAGCGGGACTATAAATATCCGTGATAGCCTTCCACCATTCCTATTAAGAATGGACGGGTAGATGTCAATTAAACATGACTCGGGGAAAGGATTGAGTAAGGAGGTGGGATTAAAACTCACCCAGCCAGGGGGATTGTACATGGAGAGTCCCTCTTGGCATTTGAGATGAGTAAACTCCTCTTTTCCCCTTTGTCGGTGTCAAAACCGGCGGATCTCGGGTAGGGGGTCCCGAACTGTGCGTCTAGGCCGGATGGTAACAGGAGGCAGGGGACACGAAGTTTTACCCAGGTTCGGGCCCTCTTGATGGAGGTAAAACCCTACGTCCTGCTTGATTAATATTGATGATATGGGTAGTACAAGAGTAGATCTACCACGAGATCAGAGAGGCTAAACCCTAGAAGCTAGCCTATGGTATGATTGTATGTTGTGATTGTTGTCCTACGGACTAAAACCCTTCAGTTTATATAGACACCGGAGAGGGTTAGGGTTACACAAGGTCGGTTACAAAGGAGGAGATATCCATATACGTATTGCCTAGCTTGCCTTCCACGTCAAGTAGAGTCCCATCCGGACACGAGACGAAGTCTTCAATTTTGTATCTTCATAGTCTAACAGTCCGGCCAATGGAGATAGTCCGGCTGTCCGGAGACCCCCTAATACAGGACTCCCTCAGTAGCCCCTGAACCAGGCTTCAATGACGATGAGTCCGGCGAGCAGTTGTCTTCGGCATTGCAAGGCGGGTTCCTTCTCCGAATACATCATAGAAGAATTTGAATACGATGATAGTGTCCGACCCTGCAAAATAAGTTCCACATTCCACAGTAGAGAGAATAATATTTTCGCAGATCTAATTTGCTGGCTTGTTTTGGCAACACGACATTACGTCATGGCCCGGTGATTATTCGAACCGTTTCTTTTAACAAGCCCCGCACATAACGCGAGGCAGTTTTTCGACACGTCTTGTCAAAGTAGAGATCGTATCCCCTTATTACGGGATTCTCATCAATACGGGCGTGGGTAACCCAACCGCGCCATCAATTGCGGCGCTTGGGGGATAAGCGAGTTTTACCTGGCAAGTGGGGACGCTTAGTTTTGTCCGCCCATACAAAGGGATAAGGATTCACCTTTCTATCCACGCCTTCTTCCTCCTTCTGCTCATCCGCTCCCGCACACTCGAGCTCTAGCGCCTAAGCCCTCACTTCCATCTCAACCTTCTCCAACCATGTCCGGAGCGGGAGGCAAGTTGATGGTCTCCTCCGCCACGGAGGGAGACATCAAAAAACTGAGGAGAGCCGGATACCTACCCGACAACATCGCGCACCGGCTCCCAGATGAGGGGCAACTCATCCCCACCCCTAGGCCCCATGAGAGGGTGGTATTCCTCACCCATTTCCTCCGCGGACTGGGATTCCCTCTCCATCCCTTCGTCCGGGGGCTCATGTTCTATTACGGCCTGGATTTCCACGATCTGACCCCGAACTTCATCCTCAACATCTCGGCGTTTATCATCGTGTGCGAGGCCTTCCTCCGCATCAAGCCCCACTTCGGCTTATGGCTGAAGACCTTCAATGTCAAGCCGAAGGTGGTGGGCGGCCGCCAGGTGGAGTGCGGAGGCACCATGGTGGGCAAGATGCCCAACATAACATGGCTCGAGGGCTCCTTTGTGGATACCATAAAGGGGTGGCAACCGGGGTGGTTCTATATCACCGAGCCGCGCGACCCCGCATGGGTAGCGGCCCCCGAGTTCCGATCTGGCATCCCCATGCGGCTCACCTCCTGGAAAGAGAAGGGCCTGTCCTGGGGTAATTCAAAAGAGCTGACCGGACTCCAGACATGTATTCAAAACATGGTGGACAAGAAGCTCAAGCTCGTCAACATAGTCCAGGTTATGCTCGTCCGCCGGATACTCCCGTGCCAACAACGAGAGTTCACCTTGTGGGAGTTCAACCTGGCGCAGCACCGAACTCTGAACAGGCTCTTCGACACGACTCATGAAGATGCCTGGAGGATGATGTTCAAGAGCGCCGAGGTCCCTCCCCCCATTATTGAGGATCGCGGATTCAGCGCGAAGCGCCAAGCCAGTGCGGTAAGTTGTTTTACCTTTCACAGGATACTTATTTTTTTATATAGATCGACTCTATACGGGATCTAAACTCCCGTGCCTTTGACAGGACTGGCAGAAGATGGCCGGACAGATCGACTATCCGGCTCCTTTGCCCGAAGGCCCCGCAGACGTCCTTCTGGCGAAGATGTTGACTCCGGCCCCTTATAAGGTGCCGGAGAAGACCAATAAGGCCAAGGGAGATCGAAAGAGTTCCCGACGCCAGGCGTCATCGGACTCACCGTCCGATGACTCTGCGGTGCACTCTTCCCCCGAAGACGAGGAAGAGGAAGAAGAGGCTCCCTCACCGACTGGGGCAGACAAGAAAAGGAAGGCCGCCCCAACTGGGGAGGCCGGAGGGTCCAAGAAGGGAAGGACTCTCCTTCCGGACAGCTCCACCACCGCCGACGAAAGTGAAGATGAGTGGTTTCCCAGGGCCAAGCCCCTGGGGAGATCGTAAGTATTCGGATACCAAAGTTATCCATAGGATTCCTTTGTCGCACCACTTTTCCTAACGCCGAACTCAATTGTGCAGGCCGCCCCGAGCCGATATCGAGGTATCATCGGACGGCTCCCTGGGCTCGTCGGACATGGATAGCGATCCAGTCCTGACCGCCAGAAGTGTTGTCTCAAGAGGCACCGGATCGAGGGGGGACTGTCCCAGAGGCGCCTCAAAGGCGAACTTACGGACTCCGGGAGCCGAGGGGACGGGGTCCCCGAGAGCTCCAAGTTCAGCCCTCAGCCGAACACCGCGCCGGATCCTCCAACGGTTCCGGACTCGGGTAGGCGGTCCCCTTCTAAGAGGGGCAAAACGTTAGTGCCGGTGACCTCTGCCCATCCAGAGGCACCGGACAGCCTGCTGGAAGTGCTTCGCAGCGCTTCCATCGACGAGGAGCACCGCACCATCATGAGTGCGGTGATCCAGAAGGTTCAGTCTGCCAAGAGCGGATTGACTGAAGCCTGTGCCAGCCTTCTAACAGGCTTCGAGGTAAGTGTTTTAAAATGTAGTAGAAGTATTACCGCATAGACAGTAGCCCCTGATGCTTTGTTCGGTGTTCACAAAGAAAAGCCGAACAGAGGATCAAATAATATCGCATGAGTCTAATATAAGTATGTCAATATGCATATGTAGGCTTCTTGCTGGCGTCCGCCGCACTAACTGCGGAGGTCGCCGTACTGAAGCAGGACCTTGATGGGTCCAAGAAAGAGCTCGGCCTTGCCAAGAGGCAGCTCGAGGAGAATGAGGGTAAGTAATACCCCGTCTATAGATATATGTATATATAAAAAAGGACGCGATTGCAAAATGACAGGATCATTGTATGTTTTGCCAGGGGCCATGACCGAGGTGGCGACCCTGAAGCAAGCGCTGACCAAGGCCGAAGATACAGCAGCCAAGGAGCGCACCGAGCGAGAGAGGCACGAGGCTCGGGTGGGCGAGGTGCAGCAAGAGCTCCAGGCTCTCGTGACGAAGCGTGAGGCGTTGGAGCTTGACTTGAAGATGCGAGAGTCTGAGCTTGCCACGGCCCGTGAGAGCACAAAGAGTGCCAAGGCTGAGGCCCAGAAGGCCCTTCAGGAGATTGACGCTATGAAGAAGATAGCGGCGGGTAAGGCTTTCTACATGCAAAGCAAGCATGTAAAAGTGAATTACCGATTACTTACCCGAATCCGGAGCTCTTCAGGAGCATTCGCAGATTTGCCCCGCAGTGTGTCCGATGTCGCACAATTTTACCAGGCCGAGGACGGAAGCTCGACGGAGAAGCTGTTCTGGTCTCAGTATGCTGAGGCCGAACATCCGGTGCCAATGAGCGACCAGCTGAAGCAGATGGTCAAGCTACATAAGGCGGCCGATCAGGCCATGAAGGGCTTCATAGTCCGGTTGTGGCCTGGCGACGCCCTTCCGAACAGCTTCTTCGGCCTGGTGAGGCAGCTTGTGGATGCCTGCCCACGGCTGGAGGTCGTCAAGCGATCCGTTTGCATTGAAGGTGCATGCCGGGCTTTCGCCTGTGTAAAAATGCAGTGGGTCAAGCTAGACGCTGTGAAGCTGATCAAGGAGGGGCCGCCGGAGGGCAAGGAGCACCGCCACCCCGAGATGTACTATGAGGGTGTTCTGCCGGGTGCCTGTCTTATCGCGGATGAGTGTTCACAAAATGTAATATTTGAATGATACTTGCTCCTTTTGTCCTGTATGTATGAAAACGTGTATCATATTCGCTATGCAACGCTTGTTAGAATTTAAAATATTACCTTCTATTTGGCTATTTATCCAATCTGAGAGATGGCTAGTCCTCGGCTTCTGCCCCCATGCCACGAGTGCTAGGGTGTTCCGGATAAACCTGAGCACTCTTATTCCCATGTTTGGGTCCTTCGAGGGAGGTGCTCAGCACAACGAACAAGGCAACTGGACTAATAATGCTTTATCACTCTCATTTAGCCATAGAATTCTATAATTTTAAATTTCGGCGAAGCGCCTGATATTCGGAAGGCCGAATTCGGGGCGTGATACACAACTGTAAGCTGGACAGAGTCGGCCCCTCGCCCTAAGCGGCATAAGTCTTTAGGGACTCGAAAAACCTCGCCGAACAGCGACCAGTCTCTCGCCTTATCATGACAGTCAGTTTTAGCTTTCTCTACTGAGGTGCTCAGCCCGGCAGAACCGGGGCACAATCGCAGTAGTTCTCCTAGTGCTACCTTAGCCGATAGAGCGGAACGTAAGGTACCAAAACATAGGAGCCGGGCAAACCCAACATTTGACCAAAGACATGATTCAGAGCTGATGCATATAATGCTATAAGTTCGGGGTGCCGCACTTGTGAAAGTGTTCGGACTTTTCACACCGCATTGTGGGGTGTGTGAGCCCCTGGTGTGTTGGCCGTACCAGAGTGTACGGTTGCAAAGCGTCATTAATGAACACACACACACACACACACACACACATATATATATATATATAACAAGAATGCAATAATGGTCGTAATGTCATGCATTGTTTATTAAAAAATTGCATTAAAGCAGAGTGATACAGATAGTGCGATAAGCAAAAGAGTAGGACTATGTCCCTTCCAAGGGCGAGCTGAGGAATGATATGGAATCTGTAATCAACCTGGGAATTCCGTTGTATAACGTAGCTGTCTGCCTCCTTGGTTGCTGTATCATGTGTTCGGTGATAGAGCTGCCGGACAGTGTTTCCAGAGATTAAAGTCCTGAAAAAAAGGAAAAATAACCAAACGGGAAGCCCCTAGTGCGGTTTAGGCTGCGTTTTGGGGCGTGCCGCAGTTCTGCCCCCCTCCCCACTTGTTCCCATGGTATTTTTAATGCGTAATTATGTATGCGCGACACGAATATCACCGTTGGGCAGGGATTGGGGTGGCCGCCGTATTGCTATGCGAGCTCAGATTGCGCCAGGCGGTCTATGTGCCGACTGCCTCGAGCGTGCTTGAAGGTGTCCGGGCTTTGAAACGCCGAACTAGTAGATTGCCTTGAGAGGCTGCTTTGCGCTTCTGCTGCGAGGGCCACGGTGTGCTCCTCTGTTTGGAGAGAGCACTCTGTGTTTCCATTGACTATAATAACTCCGCGAGGTCCTGGCATCTTGAGCTTGAGGTATGCATAATGCGGTACCGCATTGAATCTTGCGATTCGTCCGAGCAGCGCGTGATAACCACTGCGGAACGGGACTATATTGAAGATTAACTCTTCGCTTCGGAAGTTATCTGGGGATCCAAAGACCACTTCCAGTGTAATTGAGCCTGTGCAATGGGCCTCTACGCCTGGAATGACGCCGTTAAAGGTCGTTTTTGTGGGTTTGATCCTTGAGGGGTCTATACGCATTTTGCGCACTGTGTCCTGATAAAGCAGGTTCAGGCTGCTGCCGCCGTCCATAAGGACTCGGGTGAGGTGAAATCCATCGATGATTGGGTCTAGGACCAGTGTGGCGAATCCGCCATGACGGATACTAGTGGGGTGGTCCCTGCGATCGAAGGTGATCGGACAGGAGGACCAAGGGTTGAACTTTGGGGCGACTGGCTCCAACGCATATACGTCCCTGAGCGCACGCTTCGGCTCCCTCTTGGGGATGTGGATTGTGTATATCATGTTCACCGTCCGTACTTGCGGGGGAAACCTCTTCTGTCCTCCAGTGTGCGGCTGCCGGGGTTCTTCCTTGTCATCGCTATGCGGCCCCGTGTCCTTGTTTTCGGCAATTAACTTGCCGGCCTGCTTGAACACCCAACAATCCCTGTTGGTGTGATTGGCTGGCTTGTCTGGGGTACCGTATATTTGACACGAGCGATCGAGTATACGGTCCAGGCTGGACGGACCCGGCGTACTTTGTTTGAATGGCTTTTTCCGCTGACCGGGTTTGGAGCCTTTGAATCCGGCATTGATTGTCGTATCCTCAGTATTTTCGCTGTTAATGCGGCGCTTATGCTTGTTGTGACGTGACTTGCTATTGATATCCTTGGTATCTGAGGTACCATGGTTCTTTGATATGTTATTACTGCGAGCCAGCCAGCTGTCTTCTCCCGCACAAAAGCGGGTCATGAGCATCATGAGAGCTGCCATAGATTTCAGTTTTTCCTGACCAAGGTGCCGGGCTAGCCACTCGTCTCGGATGTTACGCTTGAAAGCCGCTAAGGCCTCCGCATCCGGACAGTCGATGATTTGATTTTTCTTTGAAAGGAACCGAGTCCAGAATTGCCTAGCCGACTCTTCTGGCTGCTGAATTATGTGGCTTAGATGATCGGTGTCTAGTGGTCGCACATAAGTGCCCTGAAAGTTGTCGAGGAATGCGGCTTCCAGATCTTTCCAACAACTAATGGAGTCTGCTGGCAAGCTATTAAGCCAATGCCGTGCTGGTCCTTTGAGCTTTAGTGGGAGGTATTTGATGGCATGTAAGTCATCACCGCGGGCCATGTGGATGTGGAGGAGGAAGTCCTCAATCCATACCGCGGGATCAGTTGTGCCGTTGTATGATTCGATGTTTACAGGTTTGAAACCTTCTGGGAATTGATGTTCCATTACTTCGTCTGTGAAGCATAAGGGGTGTGCGGCGCCTTTGTATTGGGCTATATCACGACGCAGCTCAAATGGGTCTTGCCCGCTGTGTTCTGCCCGACCGGATTTGCTTTTACTGTATCCGGCGTGACATTTACCGTCTCGCAAAGTGGTGCACCCTTGTGATCCGTAGATCGATCTTGAATGCTTTGCTTTGTCCTCCAATATGACTCACAGGTCTGGCATGTCTCCCCATGCTTTTTGTTTGAATGGCGTTGGGGTGGAGGCTGAGCTTTTGGCTGGAATGTCTCTCTGTCGCGGCCACGAGGTGGCCGATCAGCCATATCGTACGCTTCTTCCTCCAGTCGGGGTAGTAACCTGCGCCTTGGGTAACTCTTGGAGGGGCACTCGAGTTTATAGTTCTCGGCTGCGAGGACTTCAGTCCATTTGTCAGCTAGCAGATCTTGATCAGCTTGAAGCTGCTGCTGCTTTTTCTTCAGGCTATTTGCCGTGGCCATAAGCCGGCGCTTGAAGCGCTCTTGTTCGACAGGATCCTTTGGGACGGCGAATTCATCGTCACCGAGGCTTGCCTCGTCTTCGGAGGGGGGCATGTAATTGTCATCCTCCTCCTCTCCGCTAGCCGCTCTCTCAGGAGAGCTGACTCCTTCATCCTCCTGCTCTAAATCTTGCTGGAGGGGATTGTTGTTGTCTTCGGTGCTATCCGGAGTGTTATTATCTCTTGTGCCGGTATTACCACTTTTGCTTTGGCGGGACTTAGAGCGGCGCCGCTAACGTCGGCGCTTGGGTTGCTTCTTGGAGGGGTCATCCTCCGCTATCTCGTCGCCATTGCCCTCGTTGGGTGTATCCACCATGTATATGTCATATGACGAGGTGGCTTTCCAGTGCCCTATAGGCGCTGGTTCATGTTCGTCTCCTACATCGTCGTCCATACCGTCGATGTCTTCGGAGTCAAAGTCGAGCATATCGGTTAAATCATCGACAGTGGCTACGAAGTGGGTGGTGGGTGGGTGTCGAATTTCTTCGTCTTTTGCATCCCAATCCTGTTGGCCATAATCCGGCCAGGGCTCTCCTGACAAAGAGAGAGTCCTTAGTGAATTCAGAATGTCGCCAAGGGGCGAGTGCTGAAAGATATCTGCGTCGGTGAATTCCATGATTGGCGCCCAATCGGATTCGATTGGCAAGGGCATGGACGGTTCGGAGTCCGGGAAAGAGTCCGGCACATTGGAGTCATGGGCTGCGCAGAGGTTTATGCTGGTGTTTGGCTCGATCGCTGTCGAGACTGCAGCCCCTGAGGTGGTGTCTAGCCACCCGTCCTCGATTGGCGCAGTTTGCTCCGAGCTAAGGGTCGGAGCAGATGCGGGCGCGGCCTCTGGGGTACTGTTTGGCGGCAGAGCTAGGTCATACCCATCGCGACAGTGGGGCGCGCCCGGCTATGGCTCGAATCCATCAAAGATCAAGTCTCCGCGGATGTCGGCCGTGTAGTTCAAAGTTCCAAATCTGACCTGATGGCTAGGGGCGTAGCTTTCAACCTGCTCTAGATGGCCAAGCGAATTAGCCCGCAGTGCAAAGCCACCGAATACGAAGATCTGTCCGGGGAGAAAAGTCTCACCCTGGACCGCATCGCTATCAATGATAATAGGAGCCATCAAGCCTAACGGCGGCGACACAGAGGAACTCTCAATGAAAGCACCAATGTCGGTGTCAAAACCGGCGGATCTCGGGTAGGGGGTCCCGAACCGTGCGTCTAGGCCGGATGGTAACAGGACGCAGGGGACACGAAGTTTTACCCAGGTTCGGGCCCTCTTGATGGAGGTAAAACCCTACGTCCTGCTTGATTAATATTTATGATATGGGTAGTACAAGAGTAGATCTACCACGAGATCAGAGAGGCTAAACCCTAGAAGCTAGCCTATGGTATGATTGTATGTTGTGATTGTTGTCCTACGGACTAAAACCCTTCGGTTTATATAGACACCGGAGAGGGTTAGGGTTACACAAGGTCAGTTACAAAGGAGGAGATATCCATATACGTATTGCCTAGCTTGCCTTCCACGTCAAGTAGAGTCCCATCCGGACACGAGACGAAGTCTTCAATCTTGTATCTTCATAGTCTAACAGTCCGGCCAATGGAGATAGTCCGGCTGTCCGGAGATCCCCTAATACAGGACTCCCTCACCCTTTATACAGATCGGCCAATACTGTGGCCAGAGAAGCAGGGGTCTCCAGACTCTTCCGTCCGCAGCGTGAGGTGTAATCTTCCCCATTATAGTGCCACACGGGGAGCCCTCTAAATTGGAGTGGCTAAACACCTCGCATTATGGAAATTGCCATTACCTCGATTATTGATAATCCAGACTGGGCAAGTGTCCTTATCCTGACCATTAACATCTTGACCTCCGCACTATCTTCCTCCTCGAGGCTCAGAGGGTGTTAGCTGTGGCGCTTCTTCAGTGGAGTGCTAGAAAACTCAGGAAGGCCTTGGCGGATTGGGTCCTATAGAACAACGTCTTTGTCGGTGTCAAAACCGGCGGATCTTGGGTAGGGGGTCCCGAACTGTGCGTCTAAGGCAGATGGTAACAGGAGGCAGGGAACATGATGTTTTACCCAGATTTGGGGCCTCTTGATGGAGGTAAAACTCTACGTCCTCCTTCATTAATATCGATGATATGGGTAGTACAAGAGTAGATCTACCACGAGATCAGAGAGGCTAAACCCTAGAAGCTAGCCTATGGTATGATTGTATATTATTGTTGTGTCCTACGGACCAAAACCCTGCGGTTTATATAGACACCGGAGAGGGTTAGGGTTACACAAGGTCGGTCACAAAAGAGGAGATATCCATATCCGTACTGCCTAGCTTGCCTTCCACGCCAAGGAGAGTCCCATCCGGACACGAGACGAAGTCTTCAATCTTGTATCTTCATAGTCTAACAGTCCGGCCAAAGGATATAGTCTGGCTGTCCGGAGAACCCCTAATCCAGGACTCCCTCAGTAGCCCCTGAACCAGGCTTCAATGATGATGAGTCCGGCGCGCAGTATTGTCTTCGGCATTGTAAGGCGGGTTCCTCCTCCGAATACACCACGGAAAAATTTGAATACAAGGATAGTATCCGACCCTGCAAAATAAGTTCCACATACCACCATAGAGAGAATAATATTTCCACAAATCCAATTTGCTGACTTGTTTTGGCAACACGACATTATGTCATGGCCCGGTGATTATTCGAACCGTTTCCTTTAACTAGCCCCGCACATAACGCGAGGAAGTTTTTTGACACGTCTTGTCAAAGCAGAGATCGTGTCCCCTTATCACGGGATTCTCATCAATACGGGCATGGGTAACCCAACCGCGCCATCGATTACGGCGCTTGGGGGATAAACGAGTTTACCAGGCTAGTGGGGACGCATAGTTTCGTCCGCCCATATAAAGGGATAAGGATTCACCTTTTCATCCACACCTTCTTCCTCCTTTGCTCATCCATTTTCGCACACTCGAGCTCCAACACCCAAGTCCACATCCTTTCCCTCAACCTTCTCCAAACATGTCTGGAGCGGGAGGCAAATGGATGGTTCCTCCATTACGGAAGGACATATCAAGAAGCTACGCGGAGCCGGATACTTAGCCGCGAATATCGCGCATCGGCTGCCCGCTGCGGGGCAGATCGTCCCTACCCCGGAACCTCACGAGAGGGTAGTTTTCCGCCACCACTTCATCCTCGGACTGGGGTTTCCCCTCCATCCATTCGTCTGTGGTCTCATGTTCTACTACGGGCTGGACTTTCATGATCTGGCCCCAAACTTCGTCCTCAACATTTCGGCGTTCATCGTCGTGTGTGTGGCTTTCCTCCGCATTCGGCCCCACTTCGGCCCGTGGTTAAAGACCTTCAAAATCAAGCCGAAGGTGGTGGGAGGCCAACAATCAGAATGCGGCGGAGCCATGGTGGGCAAGATGCCCAATGTTATATGGCTTGAAGGCTCCTTTGTGGAGACCATAAAGAGATGGCAATCGGCGTGGTTCTACATCACCGAGCCGCGCGACGCCAAATGGGCGGCGGCCCCGAGTTTTGATCCGGATTCCCTACACGGCTCATGTCGGTGTCAAAACCGGCGGATCTCGGGTAGGGGGTCCCGAACTGTGCCTCTAGGACGGATGGTAATAGGAGACAAGGGACACGAAGTTTTACCCAGGTTCGGGCCCTCTCGATGGAGGTAAAACCCTATGTCCTGCTTGATTAATATTGATGATATGGGTAGTACAAGAGTAGATCTACCACGAGATCGAGGAGGCTAAACCCTAGAAGCTAGACTGTGGTATGATTGTTGATGTGTATGTTGTCCTACGGACTAAAACCCTCCGGTTTATATAGACACCGGATAGGGTTAGGGTTACATAGAGTCGGTTACAATGGTAGGAGATCTAAATATCCGCATCGCCAAGCTTGCCTTCCACGCCAAGGAAAGTCCCTCCCGGACACGGGACGAAGTCTTCAATCTTGTATCTTCATAGTCCAGGAGTCCGGCTGAAGGTATAGTCCGGCTATCCGAACACCCCCTAATCCAGGACTCCCTCAGTAGCCCCCGAACCAGGCTTCAATGACGATGAGTCCGGCGCGCAGATTGTCTTCGGCATTGCAAGGCGGGTTCTCCTCCAAATTCCGTGTAACTGTCGAATAAAGTCCAGTTTCTTGTAGATGTTGCGATCCTTGGCTTCTACGTCCAATAATGGCCGCTTCCCACATGTCAAACGAATATGAAAAGTCTGAGTGCTTTTACATTCACACCCCTAGCCGCGTAAATGAGCTGCCCTATTTAAGGGGACGAGGATTTAGATCCAATCCACACCTTCTCCCCACCACGAGTGTTCATTAGAGCGCATCCGACAAATGTCCATTCCACCATGGCCAGCCGTCGCAACTCCTCCCCTCGCCCTTCCAGCCCTAGGCCTGGATATTGGGAGAGATGTTCCATCCCGCATAGCGATCTAGTGACGCTCCAGACCAAGGGATTTCTCCCCCCGGCCTATATGGTCCCGGTTCGAGCCAGTCTTGCTGTCTACAACGGCGGAGAGCAAGCAAAGGATGCCCCTAGTCCCTCTGAAGGAGAGCAGGTGTGCCTCGTCCCTTACTTAATAAGGGGCTCAGATTTCCAATCCATCCATTTCTCCGGGGGCTGCTGGAGTTCTACGGCCTCCAGCTACATCATCTCACACCTGCCTCTGTATCGCATATTGCAGGCTTTGTAGCCCTATGCGAGTTGTTCTTGGGTGTTGAGGCTCATTTTGGACTGTGGAAGGAGCTATTCTGCCTCGTGCCCCGTTCCAAGAGGGGGTCAATGTATCAAGTGGGCGGAGCCGAAGTGTGGCGCATCGCCGGGACCGGATACCTGTCCGGAACCCCAAAGAAGGCGTCCGAAGACTGGCCCTCGGAATGGTTTTATATAGAAGACGTCCCGCTGCCGGATCCTGTCCGGATCGGCCTCCCTGAATTCAATGGTGCTCCCTTAAAGAAGCGCCTAAGCTGGTGCCCGCGGAGCCCTCAGAGGGAAAGTGACAGGGACAACATTTACCTGATGGGCCGAATAAGATTGTTAGCCCATTCTGGACTAACCATGATCGGGGTCATGGCCGCATGCATCATGCGAGGGGTGCAGCCGCTACAGTATAGAGGCCACCCCATGTGGGACTTCAACGGGGAGGACGACACCACCCGCTACGGCCGTAAGGGGCCAGATTCGGCTGTAGCTCTAATAAAGACCTTGTCCGCTTTGTACAAGGGAGAAGAGGAGGATTTTCTCCGCCTCGACCCAAAGGGTGGATTTTCCATGTACAATCCTCCAAGCTGGGTGAGTGGTCACATCTTGCCCATCCGTTTTATATCCCCATTGTTAAATATTCAATCTAGTGATTTCAACGCAGGAACTGCGCCAGGCTGTTAAAGAAATAAGCAGCCCTCCTCCACAACCCGAGGACCCAGGACGGTCCCTCGACCCGGACTCTCAAGAGGATCCGGACTTTTCGGTGGAGCTGATTGATGCAGTGTTCCATCAATTGAGCAAGGACAACGCCTTGGTGGCCATTACGGCTGATTACCCAGGGCTAATCCTGGCATCCCAGAAACGGGAGGCCGATCCTACGGCGACAAGCCAACGAGGGGCTGCAGGGCCCCGTGGGCAGAAAAGAGGTGTAGTCCGGACCGAGACGTCAGCGCAAAGGTATGGTGCACCCCCTTATCCCATGTGTTACACCTTCAAGGCACATTAACACTCGTGCTCTCTTTAGGACAAAGAGACCTTGCCGGACTAGATTCGGAGAGGCTGCCAATCACACCTCCACTAGCCAGGCTCCAAAGCCTGGTCCGGAGGTGGAGGCGAACACAAGGCGCGCACCGGGCGCTCCTCCGACGGAGGATGTGGACAGGTTGTCTGCCACCAACTCTGTGGTGGAGAGTGCCATGAACCACAGGCGTCGCCGGACAATTCTTCGCGACGCTTGTTTCTCCCAAGAGGCATTAGATGCCTTCAAATCGGGAGATGCGTACCTCTGTGCCGCTCAAAATGGTCTAGCCAGGGCCACGGAGCAATATGTAAAAGACATACGGGTAAGAAAATTCTGGTAATTATATATAGATACCAGTAGCCCCCGAGACTTGAAACAGTTAAAATAACTGATTTAAGGATCATTTGTGATGCAGGTTCTTACAAAAAAGAATTCCCTACTGTCCAAGGAGCTGGAAGAGTGCAAAGCCCAACTTGGGGCCGCACTAGCCGCGGCAGGGGAGCCCAAGGAGACCCCCTCTGGTAATATACACTTCGAAAGATAAGTATTTTGCGAAGCACGACTTTGGTGCGAATCTGACAAATGAAATTGCAGATGGCGCCGGATTGAATCCGGAAAGGCAACACCTCCTACGCCAGCTAAAGGCTGGTGAGAGGGTGCTGACAAAGGTGGTGCTGGAGAAGAACGATCTCCAAGATGCCAACACCAAGCTGGGCGTCGAGCTGGAAGATGTTCGTGCCCAGCTATCAGACTCCGTGAAGGAGAATCAGCGGCTTCTGCGCGGCATATTTAGTAAGTGCTTGAATGAACCTTTTAAAAGAAAGTTCGGCGGGGAAGTCGACTAACAGAGCAATGTCTGTAGGTGCGCTAACAGGTCGTCCTGTAGAGGAGATGCCCAGTTCTACGGGTGACCTTCTTCCCGAGCTCTCGCAACTGCTCGATCGAGTTTGGTAGGCGATGCAAGGCGTCGCCCAGGCCCTGTGGCCATCTGTCTCCATGCCCGAAGGTCTTGGAGAGCTTGCGGAGAAGCTAAAGGGAGCACGGCGGTGTTTCCGCTTGTGGAAGATATCAGCCTGCCGTCAAGGCGCTAGGGAGGCCTGAGCCATGGTGAAGACGCGGTACGCAAAGGCTGACCCCAACCACATGGCCGAGGTCGGTCCTGTAGGGCCCAATGGGAAGCAGATCCCTGTAAGCTTAGTATACAACCAAGTAGAGTTGGCCGCAAAGTATTCCCAACAGGACTGTAAATTAGACAACATGTTAGATGGTATTGAAGAGGAATACAACCAGTCAAAATGACTATGTAATTTAATTGACATTTATAATGCCTTCTAGCCGGATTGTAGATCATTTGTCATGGCCGACCTTTTCGCTTCAGCCTCGGGACCTGACGGTCTGGAGTGTGTCCGAATTCCCATGCGGTTATATAGGAACCGGGGAATGCATGGAGACCAGGCGTAGGGGTCATCAGGGCGTGAACAGACAAGTGCTCGACTAGGTATGTTATATTACATGGTTAGTAAAAAACATCTTCCAGGGAGAATAGTTCCGTTAGGGGTTCCTTTCCCTGGGAGGCATGCCCTAAGGTGCATGTCCATGCTGCGAAAAGAAACGCAGGAAAAACATCTGGGGGCATATAGATAAAAATAAAAAAGATCATCTTTAGTACACCGACCGAATATTCCCTTAAGAATGCTAGCTTTCGGCTTCACCCAGTCTGAGGTACACGTCTGGCTGACCCGGCAGTAACAATCGCAGAGGTGCTCCCTTTACCACCTAGCCGAACAATCGGGAACGTAGGGGTAAGCACAGGAGCCAGGCAACCCAACTTGGCCAAAACTTTAGTCATATCGATGCATATAATGGTGAATAAAAGGTACATGCGGAAGTGTGACACATGTGTTGGGTATGAAGCCCGTATGAATAAGCTTCTGTTTAAAGAAGCCCCCAGGTTTAATGAGCGCGGATAGCGCGTCACTTTATGAGCCTTTAGAGGCTATAAGAAAGAGAGAGAAGAAGAGAAATGTAAGACAGAAAATATATAAAAAATGGACAGAGGAAGGAGACGAACACAGAGTCCGGCGCTAGGCATAGAATCTTCGGAGACGGGCTGCGTTCCATGGGTTTGGCTCGAGTCGGTTATCCGATGCATCCCGCAGGCGGTACGCTCCACCAGTCAGGACTTGGTCAATTATGAAGGGACCTTCCCACTTGGGCTTGAGTTTGTCCTTTTTCTTGTCCGGTAGTCGTAGAACTAATTCACCAACGTTGTAATTTTTCGCCCGTACTTCTCTGCTTTGGTATCTTCGAGCCTGCTGTTGATAGAATGCGGAACGGGCTTTTGCCACATCACGCTCCTCCTCCAATGCGTCCAAGCTATCCTGCCAATCGAGCTCGGCTTCTCTTTCTTCGTACATGCGCACTCGAGGTGAGTCATGAATTATGTCGCAAGGCAAAACTGCCTCTGTGCCATACACCATAAAGAATGGTGTGTATCCGGTGGTGCGATTCGGCATGGTCCGCAGCCCCCAGAGTATGGAGTCGAGCTCCTCTACCCAGTGCGTGTTAGATTCCTTGAGGGACCGCACTAATCTAGGTTTGATGCTGCTCATGATAAGACCATTTGCACGTTCGACCTGGCCGTTAGTTTGTGGGTGATAGACGGAAGCATAATCGAGCTTGATGCCCATGTTTTTGCACCAGAGTTTCACCTCATCAGCCGTGAAGTTCGTGCCGTTATCAGTGATGATGCTGTGGGGGGCGCCGTAATGGTGTAAACCCTGGATATAAAGTCTATCACCAGTCCGGATTCGGCCGTCTTAACAGGCTTGGCTTCTATCCATTTGGTGAACTTATCCGCCATGACCAGTAAGTATTTTTGCTTGTGGGTTTCGCCTTTAAGGGGTCCAACCATGTCAAGCCCCCAGACCGCGAAGGGCCAAGTAATGGGGATAGTTTGGAGGGCGGTGGGTGGCATATGGCTTTGGTTTGCGAAGAGCTGGCAACTGGTGCATCGTTGGACTAAGTCCTGCGCGTTTGCCCGGGCCGTCAACCAATAAAAGCCTGTACGGAAGGCCTTACTTACAAGGGACTGGGCTGGAGCGTGATGACCGCCAAGTCTGGCATGAATTTCAGCCAGGAGGTTCCGCCCCTCCTCTTCGGAGATGCACCTTTGAAGGACTCCGGTAGTGCTTTTCTTATAAAGCTCTCCCTCATGGACTCTATAGGCTTTGGATCGCCGCACTATGTAGCGTGACTCATTTTGGTCCTCGGGGAGTTCCTGCCTAGTAAGGTAGGCGAGGAATGGTTCTGTCCACGGGGCGATAACGACCATTATTACGTGGGCTGAAGGTGTTATTTCATTGGCAGAGCCTCCGATTGTGTCAGAATGTTCGGTGTCGGGCAGTGCGGTTGGGTCCGGGCTGTTATTGTTCGGCTACCCTTCCCATACTACGGATGGCTTGAACAGCCTTTCCAAGAAGATGTTTAGGGGGGGCTACATCGCGTCTTGCGCTGATGCATGCCAGGACATCTACTGCCTGATTATTTTCCCGGGCTATATGGTGAAATTCAAGCCCCTCGAACCGAGATGACATTTTTAGGACGGCACTGCGGTAAGCTGCCATTTTTGGATCCTTGGCATTGAAGTCTCCATTTATTTGGGATATTGCGAGGTTTGAGTCCCCCCGCACCTCTAGGTGTTGGATGCCCATGGATACTGCCATCCGGAGACCATGTAAAAGGGCCTCATATTCGGCTGCATTGTTGGAGTCCGTGTACACAATCTGTAGTACATATTGAACTGTGTCTCCTATGGGGGACGTCAAAACGACGCCAGCCCCCAGTCCGGCCAACATCTTGGAGCCGTCGAAATGCATGATCCAATTTGAATATGTGCCGTACTCTTTAGGGAGTTCGGCCTCCGTCCATTCTGCGACGAAGTCGGCCAAGACTTGCGACTTGATGGCTCATCATGGCTTATAAGTTATGTCGAACAGGAGGAGCTCAATGGCCCATTTTGCAATCCGGCCCGTTGCGTCATAGTTGTTTATAATATCGTTAAGTGGTACTTCCGAGGCTACTATTATTGAACACTCTTGAAAGTAGTGTCGTAGCTTCCGGGATGCCATGAATACCGCGTACACAATCTTTTGATAATGCGGGTACCGTGATTTGCAGGGAGTAAGGATAGTGGACACATAATATACCGGCTTTTGAAGGGGGAATTTGTGTCCGTCCGCTTCTCATTCGACGACGAGCACTGCGCTTACAACCTGATGTGTTGCTGCAATGTATAACAGCATCGGTTCACCAATGTTTGGCACGGCCAGGACTGGGTTTGTATTCAGGGCCGGATTGTCCCAAAATTTTATTTCGGTTTTCCAAGCGCTTTCCATCGCACAGTACTTTCATACAATGGACACCAAGTCAGCGAAGCATCTAATATCACGACGACTTATGGCGTTGAGTATTCCCTTGTCCGTGCAATTATTGCAGAAGATTGAGATTGCGTCTTCCTCGCGGCATTCCCTTAGCCTGTTCTTAACCAAGAGGAATCTGGCCCAGTAATGATGTACTGTTTCATCGGGTTCTTGCCTGATTTTGGATAGATCGCTTATGTTGGGGTCGGTGGGTGGAGTTAAATCCGAAGCCTCACCCCATCTAAGGCTCAGGGGCCGAGGAATTTCCAAACTCGAAAATTTGGGTTCCTGGATGTTGTCTAATGAATCCAGCCCGACGCCTGGCTCTAAGTTCAGGTCTTGAGTGATATCCTCCCCTCCGCGGGTATCCGGCTTGGAGGGATCAGGAATCCGGATGTAGCGGGTCCTTAAGATAGATGAAGGGTCGCCGCCCTGTCCCTCTACCACGGCAACGTGATGGGTGACTTGGGGAGAGTTAATCTCTCTCAGATCGGTTTAGGCCCAATTTGGTCATAATCCATAGCGACTCCCAGGGCGGCGAAGTGATCCAAGAGCTCGTTTATGGAGGAAAGCTCCATTGGATCTAACTGCTCGGCGAGTTCCGAGCTAACATGAAGATTGTTTTCAATGGCTCGAGAGGTCATCCTCGGCACAGAAGCCGAACAGGCGGTCATAAGAAAACCACCTAGCCGGAGGGTTTGGCCGACAGCCAAGGCTCCCTTAGCAACGGTGCCGTCTTTAAAGACGGGGCGAGGCATCCTTCCTGATGGCGACGACACAGAGGAACTCTCAATGAAAGCACCAATGTCGGTGTCAAAACTGGCGGATCTCGGGTAGGGGGTCCCGAACTGTGCGTCTAGGCCAGATGGTAATAGGAGACAAGGGACACGAAGTTTTACCCAGGTTCGGGCCCTCTCGATGGAGGTAAAACCCTACGTCCTGCTTGATTAATATTGATGATATGGGTAGTACAAGAGTAGATCTAGCACGAGATCGAGGAGGCTAAACCCTAGAAGCTAGCCTATGGTATGTTTGTTGATGTGTATGTTGTCCTACGGACTAAAACCCTTTGGTTTATGTAGACACCGGATAGGGTTAGGGTAACATAAAGTCGGTTACAATGATAGGAGATCTAAATATCTGCATCGCCAAGCTTGCCTTCCACGCCAAGGAAAGTCCCTCCCAGACACGGGACGAAGTCTTCAATCTTGTATCTTCATAGTCCAGGAGTCCGGCTGAAGGTATAGTCCGGCTATCCGAACACCCCCTAATCCAGGACTCCCTCAGCTCACTTCCTGGAAAGAGAAGGGCTTGTCGTGGGGTTCTTCGGTTGAGCTGGATGGACTCCAGAAATGTATCCGGAGTATGGCAAGCAAGAAGCTCAAGCTTGTCAACATAGTCCAAGTCATGCTCATCCGCCGGATCCTCCCGTGTCAACAACGGGATTTTAACTTGTGGGAGTTCGACCCGGCCCAGCACCAGACTCTGAGCAAGCTCTTCGATACGACGCACAAGGACGTCTAGAAGGTGTTGTACAAGGGCGCCGAGGTCCCTCCTTCTCTCGCCGAGGACCGTGGGCTAAGCGCAAAGCGCCTAGCGCGTTCGGTGAGTTCAATATGTCCCGTAGGTTATTTATTTCCCCTAGCTTAATCATGTGCGGGGTCTGATCTCCATGCCTTTGACAGGACTGGGTGGAGACGCCGGGGTAGATTAACTGTCCGGCCCCTCTGCCCGAAGACACTGCGGGCGCTCTCCTGACGGAGATGCTTACTCCGGCTCCTTACAAGGTGCCGGAGAAGACCAAGAAGGCCAAGGGAACCCGAAAGAGTTCCGACGCCAGGGTTTATCAGACTTATCGTTCGATAACTCCGCGGCGCACTCCTCCCCCGAAGATGAGGAGGAAGATGAAGACACTCCCCCTCCAGTCGGGGGAGACAAGAAAAGGAAGGCCGCCCCAACCGGGGGGTCCGAAGGGTCCAAGAAGGGAAGGACTCTCCGTTCGGACTACTTTACCACCGCCGCCGAAGGCGAAGATGAGTGGCTGCCCAGGGCCAAGCCCCAGGGGAAATCATAAGTATTCGGATACCAGAGTAACTCATAGCATTCCTTTGTCACACTGCTTCTCCTAACGCCGAATTATGACTATGCAGACTGCCACGAGCCCGTATCGACGTATCGTCAGACGGCTCCCTGGGCTCGTCGGATATGGATAGCGATCCACTTCCGACTGCCACCTCCCCTTGCCATACGGACAACGTCGAGGTATTGTCTCAAGAGGCACCGGGTCAGGGGGAGACAGTCCCGGAGGCGCCTCAAGGCGACCTTCCGGACTCCGGGAGCAGAGGGGACCAGGCCCTCGAGGGCTCCGAGTTTGGCCCTCAGTCGAACACCGCGCTAGAACCTCCAGTGGTTCCGGATTCGGGCAGGCGGCCTCCTTCCAAGAGGGGCAAGACACCTGTGCCGGTGACCTCTGTCCATCCAGAGGCACCGGACAATCTGCTGGGAGCGCTTCGCAGCGCTTCCATCGATGAGGAGCACCATACTATTATGAGTGCGGTGGTCCAGAAGGTTCAGTCTGCCAAGAGCGGATTGACTGAAGCCTGTGCCAGCCTTATAACAGGATTTGAGGTAAGTGTTTTGAAATATAGGAAAAATATTACCGCATAGACAGTAGCCCCTGATGTTCTATTCGGTGTTCGAAAAGAAAAGCTGAATAGAGGATCAAATAATACCGTAGGAGTCTAACATAAGTATGTCTATATGCGTATGCAGGCTTCGCTGCTGGCCTCAGCCGCACTGGCTATGGAGGTCGCCACACTGAAGCAGGACCTCGAGGGGTCCAAGAAAGAGCTCTGCCTTGCCAAGAGGCAGCTCGAGGAGAACAAGGGTAAGTAATACCCTGTCTATAGATATGTATATATAAAAGAAGACGTGATTGCAAAATGACAGGATCATCTTATATTTGCCAGGGGCCACGACCGAGGTAGCGTCCCTGAAGCAAGCGCTATCCGAGGCCGAAGACAAAGCGGCCAAGGAGCGCACCGAGTGGGAAAGGCAAGAGGCTCGGGTGGGCGAGGTGCAGTAAGAGCTCCAGGCTCTCATGGCGAAGCACAAGGCGTTGGAGCTTGACTCGAAGACGCGAGAGTCTGAGCTTGCCGTGGCCCTCGAGAGCGTGAAGAGTGCCAAGGCCGAGGCCCAAAAGGCCCTCTAGGAGATTGATGCGATGAAGAAAATAGCGGTGGGTAAGGCATTCTATATGCAAAGCAAGCATGTGAAAGTAAATTACCTGTTACTTACCCGAATCCGGAGCTCTCCAGGAGCATTTGCAGATTTGCCCCGCAGCGTGTCAGATGCCGCACCGTTTTACCAGGCCGAGGAGGGAAGCTCAACGGAGAAGCTGTTCTGGTCTCCGTATACTGGGACCGAACACCCGGTGCCTATGAGCGACCAGCTGAAGCATCTGGTCGAGCTACACAAGGCGGCCGAACAGGCCATGAAGGGCTTTATAGTCTGGCTGTGGCCTGGCGACGCCCTTTCGAACAGCTACTTCGGCTTGATGAGGCGGCTAGTGGATGCCTGCCCACGGCTGGAAGTCGTCAAGCGGTCCGTCTGTATTGAAGGTGCACGCCGGGCTTTCGCCCGTGTGAAGGTGCAATGGGCCAAGCTAGACGCCGTGAAGCTGATCAAGGAAGGACCGCCGCAGGGCAAGGAGCATCGCACCCCCGAAATTTATTATGAGGGTGTCCTGAAGGGTGCCCGTCTTGTAGCGGACGAATGTTCAAAGGATGTAATATTTGAGTACACTAGTTCGTGTGATCCTGTATGATGAAAACTTGTTTCATATGCGCTATGCAACACTTGTTTGAATTTAAAATAGTACCTTCTGTTTGGCTGTTTATCCAATCTGAGAGATGGCTAGTCCTCGGCTTCTGCCCCCATGCCACGAGTGCTGGGGTGTTCAGGATAAACCTGAGCACTCTTGTTCCCATTTTTGGGTCCTTCGACGGAGGTGCTCAGCACAGCGAACAAGGCAACTGGACTAATAATGCTTTATCACTCTCACTTAGCCATAGAATTCTATAATTTTAAATTTTGGCAAAGCCCCTGGTATTCGGAAGGCCGAATTCGGGGTGCGATACACGCCTTTAAGTCGGACAGGACCGGCTCCTCGCTCTAAGCGGCATAAGTCTTTAGGGACTCGAAACCTCGCCGAACAGCGACCAGTCTCTCGCCTTATCACGACAGTCAGTTTTAGCTTTCTCTACTGCGGTGCTTAGCCTAGCAGAACCGGGGCACAATCGCAGTAGTTCTCCTAGCGCTACCTTAGCCGATAGAGCGGAACATAAGGTACCAAAACATAGGAGCCGGGCAAACCCAACATTTAACCAAAGACATGATTCCGAGCTGATGCATATAATCCTATAAGTTCGGGGTGCCGCACTTGTGAAAGTGTTCGGACTTCTCATACCGCATTGTGGGGTACTTAAGCCCCTGGTGTATTGGTCGTACCAAAGTGTAGGGTTGCAAGGCGTCTTTAAGGAACACATATATATAAAAGAAGAATGCAATAATAGTCTTAATGCTATGCATTGTTTATTCAAATAGATGCGTTAAAGCAGAATGATACAGATAGTGCGATAAGCAAAAGTAGGACTATGTCCCTTCCAAGGGCAAGCTGAGGAATAGTATTAAAGCAAATATTTCACTCGTTATCGTAATCCACCTGGGAGTTCCGTGGTGTGACGTAGCTTTTTGCCTCCTTGGTTGCTGCATCATGTGTTCGGCAATCATACTGCCGTACAGGGTTTCCAGAAATTAAAGTCCTAAAAGAGAAAAATAACAAAGCAGGAAGCCCATAGTGCGGTTTAAGCCGCGTATCGGGGCGTGCCGTAGTTGTGCCCCCCTCCCCGCCTGTGCCCATGGTATTTTTAATGCGTAATTATGTACGCGTGGCACGAATTTCGCCGTTTAGCTGGGACTGGGGTGGGGGCCGCATTGCTACGCGAGCTTAGATCGTGCCAGGCGGTCTAGTTGTTGATTACTCCGAGCGCGCTTGAAGGAGTCCGGGTCTTGAAACGCTGAACTGGTGGATTTCCTTGAGAGGCCGCTTTGCGCTTCTGCTGCGAGGGCCGCAGTGTGCTGCTCCATACGGAGAGAGCGTTCTGTGTTTCCGTTATCTGTGATGACCCCCCGAGGTCTTGGCATCTTGAGCTTGAGGTATGCATAATGCAGCACCGCATTGAATCTTGCAAATGCGGTTCGCTTGAGCAGTGCATGATAGCCACTGCGTAATAGGACTATATCAAAGATTAATTCTTCGCTTCGGAAGTTATTCGGGGATCCAAAGACCACTTCCAGTGTAATTGAGCCTGTGCAATGGGCCTCTACACCTGGAATGACGCCTTTAAAGGTTGTTTTTGTGGGTTTGATCCTTGAGGGGTCTATACCCATTTTGTGCACTGTGTCCTGGTAAAGCAGGTTCAGGCTGTTGCCGCCATCCATTAGGACCTGAGTGAGGTGAAATCCATCAATGATTGGGTCTAGGACTAGTGCGGCAAATCCGCCATGACGGATACTAGTGGGGTGGTCCCTGCGATCGAAGGTGATAGGACAGGAGGACCATGGGTTGAACTTTGGGGCGTCTGGCTCCAACGCATATACGTCCCTGAGCGCACGCTTCCACTCCCTCTTGGGATGTGGGTTGCGTATATCATGTTCACCGTCCGCACTTGCGGGGGGAACCTCTTCTGTCCTCCGGTGTTCGGCTGCTAGGGCTCTTCCTCGTCATCGCTATGTGGCCCCTTATCTTTGTTTTCGGTAATTAACTTGCCGGCCTGCTTGAATACCCAACAATCCCTATTGGTGTGGTTGGCTGGCTTGTCGGGGGTGCCGTGTATTTGGCACGAGCGATCGAGTATGCGGTCCAAACTGGACGGGCCCGGAGTGCTTCTTTTAAATGGCTTTTTCTGCTGACCGGGTTTAGAGCCTTTGAATTCGGCACTGACTATCATATCTTCAGTATTATCGCTGTTAATGTGGCGCTTATATTTGTTGCGATGTGACCTGCTATTGCCATCGTTGGTATCCGAAGTACCATGGTTCTTTGATAGGTTATTACTATGAGCCAGCCAGCTGTCTTCTCCCGCACAAAAGCGGGTCATGAGTGTCGTGAGGGCTGCCATAGATTTCGGCTTTTCCTGACCAAGGTGTTGGGCTAGCCATTCGTCGCGGATGTTGTGTTTGAAAGCTGCTAGGGCCTCTGCATCCGGATAGTCGATGATTTGATTTTTCTTTGTTAGGAACCAAGTCCAGAATTGCCTGGCCGATTCTTCTGGCTGCTGAATTATGTGGCTCAAGTCATCGGCATCTGGTGGTCGCACATAAGTGCCCTGAAAGTTGTCGAGCAATGCGGCCTCCAGATCTTCCCAACAGCTAATGGACTCTGCTGGCAAGCTGTTAAGACAATGCCGCGCTGGTCTTTGAGCTTTAGTGGGAGGTATTTGATGGCGTGTAAGTCATCACCGTGGGCCATGTGGATGTGGAGGAGGAAATCCTCGATCCATACTGTAGGATCGGTAGTGCCATCATATGATTCTATATTTACGGGTTTGAAACCCTCTGGGATTTGATGATCCATGACTTCGTCTGTGAAGCATAAGGGGTGTGCGGCACCTCTGTATTGGGCTATATCGCAACGCAGCTCGAATGGGTCTTGCCAGCTGCGTTCGGCCTGGCTGGATTTACTTTTACTGTATCCGGCGTGACGTTTATCATCTTCCATAGTGGCGTGCCCTCATGATCCAAAGATCGATCTTGCATGTTTTGCTTTGTCCTCCAATATGTTTCGCAGGTCTGGCGTATTTCCCCATGCCTTTTTATTTGAATGGCGTCGGGGTGCAGGCTGAGTTTTTGGCTGGATTGCCTCTCTATCGCGGCCACGAGGTGCCGATCAGCCGCGTCATACGCTTCTTCCTCTAGTCGGGGTAGCAACCTGCATTTTGGGTAACTCTTGGAGGGGCGCTCGAGTTTATATTCCTCGGCCACGAGGACTTCAGTCCATCTGTCAGCTAGCAGATCTTGATCAGCTTGAAGCTGCTGCTGCTTTTTCTTAAGGCTATTTGCCATGGCTATAAGTCGGCGCTTGAAGCGCTCTTGTTCGACGGGATCCTCTGGCACGACGAATTCGTCATCGCTAAGGCTTGCCTCGTCTTCGGAGGGGGGCATGTAATTATCATCCTCCGCTTCTCCATCTGCCGCTCTCTTAGGGCTGGCCCCTCCATCCTCCTGCTCTAAATCTTGCTGGAGGGGATTGTTGTTGTCTTCGGCACTATACGAAGTGTTATTGTCTCCTGTGCCGGTATCACCACTTTTTCTTTGGCGGGACTTAGAGTGGCGCCGCTGATGTCAGTGCTTGGGTTGCTTCTTGGAGGGGTCATCCTCCAATGTCTCGTCACCATTGCCTTCTTTGGGTGTGTCCACCATGTATATATCGTATGATGAGGTGGCTGTCCAGTGCCATGTGGGCAGTGGTTCCTCTTTGTTTCCCGCATCGTCGTCCATGTCGTCGATGTCTTCGGAGTCGAAGCCGAGCATGTCAGTTAAGTCATCGACAGTGGCTACTAAGTGGGTGGTGGGTGGGCCACGAACTTCTTCGTCATCCGCATCCCAATCCTGTTGGACATAGTTCGGCCAGGATCCTCCTAACAAGGAGAGAGGCCTTAATGAGTTCAGTATGTTGCCAAAGGGCGAGTGCTGAAAAATATCCGCGGAGGTAAATTCCATGATCGGCGCCCAATCGGATTCGCTAGGAACGGGCGTAGGCGGTTCGGAGTCTGTGGTCGGAGAAGGATCCGGCAGTCTGACAACACGGCTCTCGTGTAGGGTAAGGTCGATGTTCGGCTCGATCGCCGATGAGGATAAGGCTTCCATGACGGGGTCCATCCACCCGTCCATGGACGGCGCAACTGGCTCCGAATTGAGGGTCGGAGCGGCTGCCGGTGTGATCTCCTGAGCACTGTCTAATGGTAGAGCTAAATCATACTCATCGCGACCGCGTGACGCACAAGGCAGAGGCTCGAATCTGTCGAAGATCAAGTCTCCGTGGATATCGACCGTGTAGTTTAAGCTTCCAAACCTGACTTGGTGGCCAGGGGCGTAACTTTCGATCTGCTCCAAATGGTCAAGCGAGTTGGCCCGCAGTGCGAATCCGCCATACACAAAGATCTGTCCGGGGAGAAAACACCCTGGACTGCATCGCTATCGATGATAGTAGGAGCCATCAAGCCTAACGGCAACGACACAAAGGAACTCTCAATGAAAGCACCAATGTCGGTGTCAAAACCGGCGGATCTCGGGTAGGGGGTCCCGAACTGTGCGTCTAAGGCGGATGGTAATAGGAGGCAGGGAACACAATGTTTTACCCAGGTTCGGACCCTCTTGATGGAGGTAAAACCCTACGTCCTGCTTGATTAATATTGATGATATGGGTAGTACAAGAGTAGATCTACCATGAGATCAGAGAGGCTAAACCCTAGAAGCTAGCCTATGGTATGATTGTACGTTATTGTTGTGTCCTACGGACCAAAACCCTCCGGTTTATATAGACACCGGAGAGGGTTAGGGTTACACAAGGTCGGTTACAAAAGAGGAGATATCCATATCCGTACTGCCTAGCTTGCCTTCCATGCCAAGGAGAATCCCATCTGGACACGAGACGAAGTCTTCAATCTTGTATCTTCAAAGTCTAACAGTCCGGCCAAAGGATATAGTCCGGCTGTCCGGAGACCCCCTAATCCAGGACTCCCTCAGTCTTCGATATAGAACCACTCCGAGGGCCACTCTTCAGACACCTTCTTAGGTGTGCCACATAGGTATCTGGTTCCGGCTATGCGCCATATCTCGGCGCCGCCCACCTCAAATATAGATCCCTTTTGGGAGCGAGGGACAAGGCAGAACAGTTTCCTCCATAGCTCACAATGAGCCTCGCACCCCAGGAATTGCTCACAAAGAGCAACGTAGCCCGCGATGTGCATAATGGAGCCCGATGTGAGATTGTGCAGTTGGAGGCCATAATACTCCAGGAGACCTTGGAGGAAAGGATGGATTGGAAATTCAACACCTCTCAAGAGAAAGGAAACGAAGCACAATTGCTCCCCTTCTGAAAGATTCAGGAAATTTTTTGCCAGGGCTTCGCCCATAAAAGAAGTTAATCCCGCTTGCACTGGGACTAGATCCGCAGGGGGAAGGTAGACTTGCACCTAGAGCTTGGTCAGCTAGGCATGGGATACTAAACTTCCAATCGCCTTTTTCGGAGCCGTGAGGGCGGGAGGAAGAACTGGGGGGCACTAGCCATGTTTGAATGGTTTCTCCTAGCAAGCTCTAAGGAATTTCTGCCTGGTGTGGAATGGCATCTGAGATCCAATTCCTTTAAATAGACGCCTTTTTATGGCTAGGGTGTTATGTGCAAAAAATGCTCTGACCTTTTGTATTCGCTTGACACGTCGAAGCAGAAGCAGCGGAGGTGCAGAAGCTGAAGGGTATGACATTAAATGAAAAGCCGAATATAACTCTTTGGGTCAGATGCTTTGAAGTATTCGAAGGAGGAACCCATCTTACAATGCCGAAGACAATTTGCGTGCGGGACATATCGTCATTGAAGGCTGGTTCGGGGGCTACTGAGGGAGTCCTGGATTATGGGGTCCTCGGACGTCTGACCTATGTGACGTGGGCCGAACTGATGGGCACGAAGATACAAGATAGAAGACATCCTCCCGTGTCTGGATGGAACTCTTCTTTGCGTGGATGGCAAGCTTAGCGTTTGGATATGAAGATTCCTTCCTCTGTAAACTGACTCTGTACAACCCTAGGCCCCTCCAGTGTCTATATAAACCGGAGGGTTTAGTTCGTAGAGACAATCACAATCATCTAGGCTAGACATTACGATCTCGTGGTAGATCAACTCTTGTAATCCTTATATTCATCAAGATCAATCAAGCAGGACGTAGGGTATTACCTCCATAGAGAGGGCCCGAACCTAGGTAAACATTGTGTCCCCCGTCTCCTGTTACCATCGACCTTAGACGCACAGTCCGGGACCCCCTACCCGAGATCTACCGGTTTTGACACCGACAGGTATGTCTCCATATAAATTGGTTTATGGAAAAGCATGTCACTTACCTCTTGAATTAGAACATAAAGCTTATTGGGCAATCAAAGAGCTCAACTATGATTTCAAGATTGCTAGTCAAAAGAGGTTATTTGACCTTAGCTCACTTGATGAATGGAGAACCCAAGCCTATGAAAATGCCAAGTTATTTGAAGAAAAAGTTAAAAGATGGCATGACAAACAAATACAAAAGCGTGAATTTAATGCAGGCGACCATGTCTTGCTATACAACTCTCATTTAAGATTTTCTGCAGGAAAGCTTCTCTCTAAATGGGAAGGTCCTTACATTGTCGAGGAGGTTTATCATTCCGGTGCCATCAAGATCAACAACGCTGAAGGCACTAACCCGAAGGTGGTAAATGGTCAAAGAATCAAACATTATATCTAAGGTACTCCCATAAATGTTGAGACCAATATAATTAATACAATAACACAGGAGGAGTATATAAGGGATACTTTCCAGAACGTCTCAAACTCCGAAAAGGAATAGGTATGTGGCATGGTAAGTAAACCGACTCCAAAGCATTTACAATGGCAATTTTTCTCCATTTTGGAATATTTAAAAAATTAGGAAAATTAAAAGTAGTCCAAAGAGCGCACAAGGAGGTGACAAGGCAGGGGGAGTGCCCCTGTGCCTTGTGGCCACCTTGCGTGCCCTCCGTAATCCGTTTTCTTGCACAATACTTCTTCTGGTCGGTAAAAATTCATTATATAATCTCCCGAAGATTTTGACCACCGTACCACAACGAAACCCTCTATTCTTGTTTTGAGTTGTTTTTCTGACAGATCTAGATCGTCATGACGTCTCCAAGTGCCCCCAGGGACAAGTTTTTTGAGAATTTCATCAACCCTTACGTCGCGAAGGTGCTACAATACCCTTAAACCATTGATATGCGTGAGGGGGTGCACATCCGCGATATTGAAGGGCCAAAGAAGACCGAAAGCATGGAGGCAAGGCTCGAAGCAATGGAGCAGCAAGTCTTCAAGTGCCAAGGATGGTGGAACATGGACTCAACACCAATCACTTGATAATCGCGGAGTTTAACCGTGACCACAAGCTAGACACCAAGAACATCGGGGAGGCCATCTTCAAGATTCATGAGAGAATCGAGCATCTCCAAGCCCAGATCTATGACCAGCAAAACCAAAACTGTGAGTATGAATACATATTTAAGAGGATGAGTTTGGCTGCAGATTTGAGGATCTCGGAGACTCGTTCATCTTTTTACGATGGTGAAACTACACAACTTCAGGATGCTACTAATGCGACACTACGATCAGAGACCCTTTGATGAAACTATGTGCGATGCAATAATCGCAAACGGTGGTGTAAAAACCCGTCAAAAGGTGCAAAACGTTCGTGATGGAGGATGCATCAAACACGGTTCAGATTTTAGTTGCGTGTGCAATGCAGGGCATGCGGTTCGGTTCAATTAACTGTTTGCGATGATGAGGAACAAAAGAAACAGGCAGCCAGATGAAGGTGTGTGCGATATACAACATATGGTTCAGTCGGATGAACTGTTTATGATTAGGCAACACAAAAGAAACGGTCAACCAGATCAAGGTATGTGCGATATATGGCATGTGGTTCACTCAGATGAACTATTTGCGTTGAGACAAGAGAATAGAAACAGTTCAATATATCAAGATGTGTGTGATACGCGATAAATAGGTCTGTAATCAGAAATGTGTGCGAAGACCGATAATAACACAGACGATTGCTTCTAATAAGACGTATGTGATATGCTCTGTCTCCACAACATCTATTGGCCATTGGCCTCGAGGTTCTTGTTTTTTATTTTTTTATTTTTAACACATGTTAAAGAAGGTCTACCGCATTACTTTTTGACAATGTGCGATACGTGGCATACAGTTGATCCATCCGACCTATTTGTGATGGAATAAGCCGTGTGTGTTGTGGGCAAATGCTTGCTAGTATTCAATCATTTGCGATTGATGAATTCATCATCGACGGGTTCCCTAGTGTGGTCCATGTTCATCTAATCATCATCTATTTCTTGTGCTAGCTCGATTTTCCTTGTATGCTAAATTTCCATTAATTGATGGCATTTTATGAACACGCCATCGTTTCCCGCCATTTCCTCACCTGTTTCCCGCCATCTAGTGATATTGCGTATAAACCTAGGCGGGGCACGACGCACGGAGGCGACAAGCGTAGCCTGTAGCACATCCACCTTTTCCAAGCATGCCAACCCACCAAAGCGCTGCCTCTGCCATCAACCTCATCGACGAGGAAAACGAGCAGGCACCACGGCCCGTCGAGGCCGAGGCGCTCCCCGGCAACGCGATGGACGACACCGTGATGCGCGTCATCGCCAGGGTTGAGCAGACCTTTCGCGCATGGTGCTTGAGCACCGCGGATCAAGATAGGCATGTCAGTGCCGACAGGCTGTAGCTTTCCGTACAACATGATCGATGGCGCGCCGCAGAGCGAGCTAGGCGCGTCCGGGCCGACAGGCTGCGGCTCACCGCACGGCGAGACCATTGGAGCACCGCAAAATGAGAGGCGCGGCGCGCCACATAGCAAGAGCGGATCCATTGGCGCTTGCCTGCTGGGTACACGTCCCGTCAGTACCCCCATTCCTCGCCAGGAGTGGGTAGAGGCCCTCAGCGTCGTACTTGCACCAGAGGTCGGCCACGCCGTACTTGCACCAGACGCCTGCCGCGGTGTTCGCCTTGTCCGCGGCCCGCTCGACGCCAACGCGCTGGTCCATAGGCTCGACCGCCTCCTTGGCCCAGGTATCCACTTGGGCGCAGTAGAGGATCATGGCCATTGCATCCTCGATCTAGTGATCTCCGATGAAATAGCCAACTTGGAGCTCGAGATCGCGCTCCAGATGTACCGCGAGCGTGTCGTCCACTTGGACGAACGCCTGCAAGAGTTCAAGCAGAGCCAAGAGCTACCGTAGGCAAGGGCTGCTGGTCATGGTCTCATGGACGTGTTTTATTTTGTTGAGTCGTTTGATACATACATTTTGCATCATGCTTTTATATCGATATTTATTGCATTATGAGTTGTTATTACACGTTATGTCACGATACTTATGCTTATTCTCTCTTATTTTACATGGTTTACATGAAGAGGGAGAATGCTGGCAGCTGGAATTCTGGGCTGAAAAGGAGCAAATATTAGAGACCTATTATGCACAACTCCAGAAGTCCTGAAACTTCACGGAAGTCAGTTTTAGAATATATAAAAAATATTGGGTAAAGGAAGCACCAGAGGGGGGCCACCCACCATCCACGAGGGCGGGGGCGCGCCCTACCCCCTGGGCGCGCCCCCCTGCCTCGTGCCCCCCCTGACAGGCCTCCGGTGCCCATCTTTGGCTATATGAAGTCTTTCGCCTTGGAAAAAATCTTAAAAATCTGTCAGGATGAAACTCCGCCGCCAAGAGGCGGAACATTGGCGGAACTAATCTAGGGCTCCAGCGGAGCTGTTCTGCCGGGGAAACATCCCTCTAGGACGGGGAAATTGTCACCATCATCATGACCATCGATCCTCTCATTGGGAGGGGGTCAATCTCCATCAACATCTTCACCAGCACCATCTCATCTCAAAGCCTAGTTCATCTCTTGTATCCAATCTTTGTCCCAAAACCTTAGATTGGTAACTGTGGGTTGCTATGCTAGTTGGCTTATTTGGTGGAAGATCATATGTTCAGATCCTTTATGCATTTTAACACCCCTCTAATTATGAACATGAATATGATTTGTGAGTAGTTAAGTTTGTTCGTAAGGACATGGGAGAAGTCTTGCTATAAGTAGTCACCTGAATTTGGTATTCGTTCGATATTTTGATGAGATGTATGTTGTCTCTCCTCTAGTGGTGTCATGTGAACGTCGACTACATGACACTTCACCATTGTTTGGGCCTAGGGGAAGGCATTGGGAAGTAATAAGTACATGATGGGTTGCTAGAGTGACAGAAGCTTAAACCCTAGTTTATATGTTGCTTTGTAAGGGGATGATTTGGATCCATATGTTTCATGCTATGGTTAGGTTTACCTTAATACTTATTTTGTAGTTGCGGATGCTTCAAGAGGGGTTAATCATCAGTGGGATGCTTGTCCAAGGAAGGGCAGTACCCAAGCACCGGTCCACCCCCATATCAAATTATCAAAGTAACGAACGCGAATCATATGAGCGTCATGAAAACTAGCTTGATGATAATTCCCATGTGTCCTCAGGAGCGCTTTCCTTTATATAAGAGTTTGTCCAAGCTTGTACTTTGCTACAAAAAGGATTGGGCCATTTTTCTGCAGCTTATTTACTTTTGTTATTTGTTACCCGTTACAAATTACCTTATCACAAAACTATCTGTTACCGATAATTTCAGTGCTTGCAGAGAATACCTTATTGAAAACTGCTTATCATTTCCTTTTGCTCCTCGTTGGGTTCGACACTCTTACTTATCGAAAGGACTACGATAGATCCCCTATACTTGTGGGTCATCAAGACTCTTTTCTGGCACTGTTGCTGTAGAGTGAAGCGCCTTTGGTAAGGAAAAATTTATATAGTGTGCTAAAATTTACCGTCACTTGTTACTATGGAACATAATCCTTTGAGGGGCTTGTTCGGGGTATCTTCGCCCCGACCAGTAGAGCAAAGAGTTTCTCCTGAACCTACTGAACCTACTGAAAATGTTACTTTGAAATTCCTTCAGGTATGATAGAGAAACTGCTAGCTAATCCTTTTATAGGAGATGGAACATTGCATCCCGATTTGCACTTAATCTATGTGGATGAAGTTTGTCGATTATTTAAGCTTGTAGGTATGCCCGAGGATGTTATCAAGAAGAAGGTCTTCCCTTTATCTTTGAAGGGAAAGGTGTTGACATGGTTTAGGCTATGTGATGATATTGGATTATGAAACAACAACCGATTGAAATTGGAATTTCATCAGAAGATTTTATCCTATGCATCTGGTTCATCGTGATCATAATTATATATAATTTTTGGCCTCACGAAGGAGAAAGCATCGCTCAAGCTTGGGGGGGTTTTAGTCAATGTTATATTCATGCCCCAATCATGAGCTCTCAAGAGAAATTATTATTCAAAATTTTTATGCTCGTCTTTCTCTCAATAATCGGTCCATGCTTGATACTTCTTGTACTGGTTCTTTTATGATGAAGACTATTGAATTCAGGTGGGATTATTGGAAATAATTAAACACAACTATGAAGATTGGAAACTCGAGAAGGTAAGGAGTCAGGTATATCACTTAAGTTCGATTGTGTTAAATTTTTTATGGATACCGATGCTTTTCGTGAATTTAGCACTAAATATGGACTTGACTCTGAGATAGTAGCTTCTTTCTGTGATCATTTGCTACTCATGTTGATGTCCCTAAGGAGAAGTGGATTAAATATCATCCTCCCATTGAAGTAAAAGTAGTTGAACCTATTAAAGTTGAATAAAAGACTATCACTTATAATGTTGATCCTGTTGTTCCTACGCTTATATTGAGAAACCACCTTTCCCTACTAGAATAAAGGATCATGCTAAAGCTTCAACTGTGGTTCATAAGAGTAATACTTGAACACCTACACCCTCTGAGCAAATTAAATTTGAACCTAGTATTGCTATGGTTAAAGATCTCTTGGTCGATAATATTGATGGGCATGTTATTTACTTTTGTGACGAAGCTGCTAGAATTGCTAGACCTGATAATAAAAATAAACATAGACCTGTTGTAGGCATGCCTGTTATTTCTGTTAAAATAGGAGATCATTGCTATCATGGCTTATGTGATATGGGTGCTTGTGCGAGTGCAATACCTCATTCTTTATATGAAGAAATCATGCATGATATTGCACCTGCTGAGATAGAAGGTATTGATGTTACAATTAATGTTGCCGATAGAGATATGATTTCACCGATTGGGATTGTTAGAGATGTTGAAGTCTTGTGTGGGAAAGTTAAATATCCTGCTGATTTTCTTGTCCTTGGTTCCCCACAAGATGACTTTTGTCCCATTATATTTGGTAGACCCTTCTTGAATAATGTTAATGCTAAGATAGACTGCAACAAGGATATTGTTTCTGTTGGTTTAGGGGATATGTCTCATGATTTTAATTTTGCTAAATATTGTAGACAACCCCATGATAAAGAATTGCCTAGTAAAGATGAAATTATTGGTCTTGCTTCTATTTCCGTGCCTCCTAATGATCCTTTAGAACAATATTTGCTAAACAATGAAAATGATATGTTTATTAATGAAAGAAGGGAAATAGATGAAGTATTCTTTAAACAGGGACCTATTTTGAAACACAACTTGCCTGTCGAAATTCTAGGGGATCCTCCTCCACCCAAGGGTGATCCCGTGTTTGAGCTTAAACCATTGCCTGATACTCTTAAATATGCTTATCTTGGTGAAAAGGAGATATATCATGTTATTATTAGTGCTAACCTTTTAGAGCAAGAAGAAGAGAAATTATTGAAAACTCTGAAGAAGCATCGTGCTGCTATTGGATATACTATTGATGATCTTAAGGGCATTAGTCCCACTCTATGCCAGCACAAAATAAAATTGGAAAAAGATGCTAAACCGATTGTTGATCACCAACGACGGTTAAATCCTAAAATTAAAGAAGTGGTAATAAAGGAAATACTAAAGCTTCTTGAGGCAGGTATAATTTATCCCCTTGCTGATAGTCAGTGGGTAAGTCTTGTCCATTGTGTCCCTAAGAAGGGAGGTATTACTGTTGTTCCTAATGATAAAGATGAATTGATCCCACAAAGAATTTTTACAGGTTATAGAATGGTAATTGATTTCCGCAAACTAAATAAAGCGACTAAAAAGGATCATTACCCTTTACCTTTTATTGATCTAATGCTAGAAAGATTATCTAAACGTACACATTTTTGCTTTCTAGATGGTTATTCTGGTTTCTCTTAAATAACAGTGTCAAAAGAGGATCAAGAAAAGACTACCTTTACTTGCCCTTTCGGTACCTTTGCTTATAGACGTATGCCTTTTGGTTTATGTAATGCACCTGGTACTTTTCAAAGATGTATGACTGCTATATTCTCTGACTTTTGTGAAAAGACTGTTGAGGTATTCATGGATGATTTTTATGTGTATGGAACTTCTTTTGATGATTGCTTAAGCAACCTTGATCGAGTTTTGCAGAGATGTGAAGAAACTAATCTTGTCTTGAATTGGGAGAAGTGCCACTTTATGGTTAATGAAGGCATTGTCTTGAGGCATAAAATTTCTGAAAGAGGTATTGAAGTTGATAAAGCTAAAGTTGATGCTATTGAAAAGATGCCGTGTCCTAAGGACATTAAAGGTATAAGAAGTTTCCTAGGTCATGTCGGGTGAGGGAGTCCTGGATTAGGGGGTCTCTAGACAGCCGGACTGTTGGACTATGAAGATACAAGATTGAAGACTTCGTCCCGTGTCCGGATGGGACTCTACTTAGCATGGAAGGCAAGCTAGGCAATACAGATATGTGTATCTCCTCCTTTGTAACCGACCTTGTGTAACCCTAGCCCCCTCCGGTGTCTATATAAACCGGAGGGTTTTAGTCCGTAGGACAACAAACAATCATACCATAGGCTAGCTTCTAGGGTTTAGACTCTCCGATCTTGTGGTAGATCAACTCTTGTGCTACTCATATTATCAAGAATAATCAAGCAGGACGTAGGGTTTTACCTCCATCAAGAGGGCCCGAACCTGGGTAAAACATCGTGTCCCCTTCCTCCTGTTACCATCCGCCTTAGACGCACAGTTCAGGACCCCCTACCCGAGATCCACCGGTTTTGACACCGACATTGGTGCTTTCATTGAGAGTTCCTCTGTGGCATCACCGTTAGGCTTGATGGCTCCTTCGATCATCGATAATGATGCGGTCCAGGGTGAGACTTTTCTTTCCGGACAGATCTTATTCGGCGGCTTCGCACTGCGGGCCAATTCACTTGGCCATCTGGAGCAGATCGAGAGTTACGCCCCTGGCCACCAGGTCAGGTTTGGAAGCTTAAACTACACGGCTGACATCCGTGAAGACTTGATCTTCGACGGATTCGAGCCCCAGCCGAGTGTGCAGCACGGTCACGATGAGCATGATTTAGCTCTACCATCGGACAGTGTTCAGGAGACCGCACCAGCGACCGCTCCGACCCTCAATTCAGAGCCAATTGCGCCATCCATGGATGGGTGGATAGACCTCGCCACGGAGGCCGTATTCTCAGCGGCGATCGAGCCGAATATCAACCTTACCCTTCACCGGAGCCGTGATGAAC
Organism: Triticum aestivum; assembly: GCF_018294505.1. Lineage (NCBI taxonomy): Eukaryota > Viridiplantae > Streptophyta > Magnoliopsida > Poales > Poaceae > Triticum > Triticum aestivum. The sequence continues at coordinate 533,426,156 of NC_057803.1, forward strand.
TGCCAGATTCTTCCCCAGCCACGGACTCCGAACCGCCCGTGCCCGTGCCTATCGAATCCGACTGGGTGCCGACCATGGAGTTCACCTCCGTGGATATATTTCAGCACTCGCCCTTCGGCGACATACTGAACTCATTAAGGTCTCTCTCCCTGTCAGGAGAGTCCTGGTCTAACTATGTTTGGCAGGATTGGGATGTGGCCGACGAAGAAATTCGCCGCCCACCCACCACCCACTTAGTAGCCACTGTCGACAATTTGACCGACATGCTCGACTTCGACCCCGAAGACATCGACAGTATGGACGACGGTGCGGGAGACGAAGAGGAACCACTGCCCACAGGGCACTGGACAGCCACCTCATCATATGATATATACATGGTGGACACACCCAAAGAAGGCAATGGCGACGAGACAACTGAGGATGACCCCTCCAAGAAACAACCCAAGCGCCAACGTCAGCGGCACCGCTTTAAGTCTCGCCAAAGCAAAAGCGGTGGCACCGGCACAGGAGATAATAGCACTCTGGACAGTGCCAAAGACGACAAAAATCCCCTCCAGCAAGATTTAGAGCAGGAGGATGGACAAGCCAGCCCTCCCGAGAGAGCGGCAGATGGAGAGGCGGAGGATGATAATTACATGCCTCCCTCCGAAGACGAGGCAAGCCTCGACGATGACGAATTTGTCGTGCCTGAGGATCCCGTCGAGCAAGAGCGCTTCAAGCGCCGGCTTATAGCCACGGCAAATAGCCTTAAGAAAAAGCAGCAGCAGCTTCAAGCTGATCAAGATTTGCTAGCTGACAGATGGACTGATGTCCTTGCGGCCGAGGAATATGAACTCGAACGCCCCTCCAAGAGTTACCCAAAGCGCAGGTTGCTACCCCGACTGGAGGAGGAAGCACTAAAAGCTACATCTCCAGCGTATGACGTGGCTGATCGGCCACCTCGTGGCCGCGACAGAGAGGCATTTCAGCCAAAAGCTCAGCCCACACCCCGACGCCACTCAAATAAAAATGTCAAGGCATGGGGAAACACACTAGACCTGCGAGACGTGTTGGAGGACAGAGCAAAACACGCAAGATCGATCTACGGATCACGAGGGTGCGCCACCACGCGGGACGATAACCGTCACGCCGAATATAGTAAAATTAAATCCGGCCGGGCCGAACACAGCGGACAAGACTCATTTGAGCTGCGTCGCGACATAGCCCAATACAGAGGCGCCAGAGGGTTTCAAACCCGTAAATATAGAATCATACGATGACACAACAGATCCTGTGGTATGGATCGAGGACTTCCTCCTGCACATCCACATGGCCCGCGGTGATGATCTACACACCATCAAATACCTCCCTCTTAAGCTCAAAGGACCAGCTCAGCATTGGCTCAACAGCCTGCCAGCAGAATCCATTGGCTGTTGGGAAGATCCGGAAGCCGCATTCCTCGACAACTTCCAGGGCACTTATGTGCGACCACCAGATGCCGATGACTTGAGCCACATAATTCAGCAGCCAGAGGAATCGACCAGGCAATTCTGGACACGGTTCCTGACAAAGAAAAATCAAATCGTTGACTGTCCGGATGCAGAGGCCCTAGCAGCTTTTAAGCACAACATCCGCGACGTGTGGCTCGCCCGGCACCTTGGCCAGGAAAAGCCAAAATCCATGGCAGGCCTCACGACACTCATGACCCGCTTTTGCGCGGGAGAAGACAGCTGGCTGGCTCGCAACAATAACATATCAAAGAACCGTGGTACCTCAGATACCAAGGATAGCAATGGCAGGTCACGTCGCAACAAACATAAGCGCCACGTCAATAGCGACAATACCGAAGATACGGTAGTCAATGCCGGATTCAGAGGCTTTAAACCCGGTGAGCAAAAAAAGCCATTCAAAAGAAGCACTCCGGGCCCGTCCAGTTTGGACCGTATACTCGATCACTCGTGTCAAATACGTGGCACCCCCGACAAGCCAGCCAACCACACCAACAGGGATTGTTGGGTGTTCAAGCAGGCCGGCAAGTTAAATGCCAAAAATAAAGATAAGGGGTCACATAGCGATGACGAGGAAGAGCCCCGACAGCCGAACACCGGAGGACAGAAGAGGTTCCCCCACAAGTGCGGACGGTGAACATGACATACGCAACCCACATCCCCAAGAGGGAGCGGAAGCGTGCGCTAAGGGACGTATATGCGTTGGAGCCAGTCGCCCCAAAGTTCAACCCATGGTCCTCCTGTCTGGTCACCTTCGATCGCAGGGACCACCCCACTAGTATCCATCATGGAGGATTCGCCGCACTGGCCTTAGACCCAATCATTGACGGATTTCACCTAACTCGAGTCCCTATGGATGGCGGCAGCAGCCTGAACCTGCTATATCAGGACACAGTGCACAAAATGGGTATAGACCCTCAAGGATCAAACCCACAAAAACGACCTTCAAAGCCATCATAGCAGGTATAGAGGCCCATTGCGCAGGCTCAGTCACACTGGAAGTGGTCTTCGGATCCCCGGATAACTTCCGAAGCGAGGAGTTAATCTTCGACATAGTCCCGTTCCGCAGCGGCTATCATGCACTGCTCGGGCGAACCGCATTTGCGAGATTCAACGCGGTACTGCACTATGCATATCTCAAGCTCAAGATGCCAGGACCTCGGGGGGTCATCACAGTTAATGGAAACACAGAGCGCTCTCTCCGCACAGAGGAGCACACTGCGGCCCTCGCAGCAGAAGCACAAAGCAGCTTCTTAAGGCAATCCACCAGTTCGGTGATTAAAAACCCGAACACCTTCAAGCGCGCCCGGAGTAATCGGCAACAAGACCGCCTGGAATGTTCCGAGCTCGCATAGCAATGCAGCCCCCAGCCCAGTCCCAGCCAAACGGCGAAATCCGTGCCACGCGTACATAATTACGCATTGAAAATACCATGGGCACAGGTGGGGAGGGGGCATGACTACGGCACGCCCCAAGACGCGGCTCAACCACACTAGGGGCTTCCCGCTTTGTTATTTTTCTCTCTTTCAGGACTTTAATCTCTGGAAGCCCTGTCCGGCAGTACGGTTGCCAGACACACGATGCAACAAGCAAGGAGGCAGAAAGCTATGTCGCACCACGAAACTCCCAATTGGTCTCTGATAACGAGTGAAATACCTGCTTTAAATACCGTTCCTCAGCTTGCCCTTGGAGCGGACATGTCAAATAGTCCTACTTTTTGCTTATTGCACTACTTATATCATTCTGCTTCGACGCACCTTTTTGAATAAACAATGCATAGCACTAAAATATTGTCGCATTCTCTATTCTTCTTTATATATATATATATATGTGTGTGTGTGTGTGTGTGTGTGTGTGTGTGTGTGTGTGTGTGTGTGTTCATTCATGACATTCAGCACCCGTACACTCTAGTATGGCCAATACGCCAGGGACTTGAGCATACCCCATAATACGGCGTGAGAAGTCCGAACACTTTCGACAGTGCGGCACCCCGAACTTATAGCATTATATGCATCAGCTCCGAATCATGTCTTGGGTCAATAGTTGGGTTTGCCTGGCTCCCATGTTTTGGTACCTTACGTTCCGCTATATCGGCTAAGGTAGCACTGGGAGAACTACTGCGATTGTGCCCCAGTTCAGCTGGGCTAAGCACCTCAGTAGAGAAAGCTAAAACTGACTGTCATGATAAGGCGAGAGCTGGTCACTGTTCGAGAGGTCTTGAGTCCCTAAAGACTTATGCCGCTTAGAGCGAGGAGTCGGCTTTGTCCGGCTGAAGGCGTGTATAGCGCCATGAATTCGGCCTTCCGAATACTAGGGGCTCCGCCAATATTTAAAATTGTAGAATTCTATGGCTAAGTGAGAGTGATAAAGCATTATAGTCTGATTGCCTTGTTCGTTGTGCTGAGCACCTCACTCGAAGGACCCAACAATGGGAAAAAGAGTGTTGAGGTTTATCCCGAACACCCCAGCACTCGTGGCATGGGGGCAGAAGCCGACCACTGGCCATCTCTCAGATTTGATAAACAGCCGCACAGAAGGTAATATTTTAAATTCAAACAAGCGTTGCATAGCGCATATGAACAAGTTTTCATAATACAGGATCACACGAGCAAGTTCATTCAAAAATTACATCCTTCGCACACTCGTCCGCCACAAGACAGGCACCCTTCAGGACACCCTCATAATACATTTCGGGGTGGCGATGCTCCTTGCCCTGCGGCGGCCCCTCCTTCACCAGCTTCTCAGTGTCCATCTTGGCCCAGTGCACCTTTGCACGGGCAAAAACTCGGTGGGCATCTTCGATACAGACGGACCGCTTGATGACTTCCAGCCGTGGGCAAGCATCCACAAGCTGCCTCACCAGGCCGAAGTAGCTGTTGGGAAGGGAGTCGCCAGGCCACATCCGGACTATAAAGCCCTTCATGGCCTGTTCGGCCGCCTTGTGCAGCTCGACCAGTTGATTCAGCTGGTCGCTCATAGGCATTGGGTGTTCCGTCCCAGTATACTGAGACCAGAACAACTTCTCCGTCGAGCTTCCCTCCTCGGCCTGGTAATATTTCATGGCATCCGAAACGCTGCGGGGCAAATCTGCGAATGCTCCTGGAGAGCTCCGGACTTGGGTAAGTAACAAGTAATTTACTTTCACATGCTTGCTTTGCATATTGAATGCATTACCCGCCGCTATCTTCCTCATCGCCTCAATCTCCTGGAGGGCCTTTTGGGCTTCAGCCTTGGCATTCTTTGTGCTCTCAAGGGCCACGACAAGCTCAGACTCTCGCGTCTTCAAGTCAAGCTCCAAAGCCTCGTGTTTCTTCAGGAGAGCATGGAGCTCTTGCTGCACCTCGCCCACCCGTGTCTCTTGCTTTTCCCGCTCGGTGCGCTCCTTGGCCGTTTTGTTTTCGGCCTCGGACAACGCTTGCTTCAGGGTCGTCACTTCGGTCGTGGCCCCTGGCACATTCATGATGATCCTGTCATGTCGCAACCACATTTTCTATTATATATAGACAAGGTATTACTTACCTTTGTTCTCCTCGAGCCGCCTCTTAGCAAGGCCGAGCTCTTTCTCGCACCCCTCGAGGTCCTGCTTCAATGCGGCGACCTCTGCAGTCAGTGCGGCAGAGGTCAGCAGCGAAGCCTGCATACGCATACAAACATACTTATATTAGACTCCTACAGATATTATTTGATCCTCTATTCGGCTTTTCTTTGTGAACACCAAACAGAGCATCAGGGGCTACTGTCTATGCGGTAATATTTTTCCTATATTTTAAATACTTACCTCAAAGCCTGTTAGAAGGCTGGCACAGGCTTCAGTCAGTCCACTCTTGGCAGACTGTACCTTCTTGATCACCGCACTCATAATAGTGCGGTGCTCTTCGTTGATGGAAGCACCGCGAAGCGCTCCCAGCAGGTTGTCCGGTGCCTCTGGATGGACAGAGGTCACCGGCACGGGTGTCTTGCCCCTTTTGGAAGGGGGCTGCCTGCCCGAGTCTGGAACCACTGGAGGTTCCGGCACGGTGTTCGGCTGAAAGCCAAATTTGGAGCCCCCGGGAGCCTTGCTCCCTTTGCTCCTAGAGTATGGAAGGTCACCTTGAGGCGCCTCCAGGACTGTCTCCCCCCGGCTCAGTGCCCCTTGAGACAATACCTCAGCATTGTCCGTAGGGCAAGGACAGGAGGCGGTTGGAAGTGTATCTTTATTCATGTCCGACGAGTCCAAGGAACCGTCTGACGATGATACATCGATACGGGCTTGGGGCGGACTGCATAATCATATTCGACGTTAGGAGAAACAGTGCGACAAAGGTATGCTATGAGTTACTCTGGTATCCGAATACTTACGACTTTGCCAGGGGCTTGGCCCTGAGCAGCCACTCGTCTTCGCCGTCGGCGGTGGTGGTGGAGCAGTCCAGAAGGAGAGTCCTTCCCTTTTTGGACCCTTCGGCCTCCCCGGTTGGGGCGACCTTCCTTTTCTTGTCTCCCCCGGCTGGAGGGGGAGAATTTTCATCTTCCTTCTCCTCATTTTCATGGGAGGAGGGTGTCTCGGTGTTATCGGACGATGAGTCTGATACCACCTGGCGCCGGGAACTCTTTCGGGTTCCCTTGGCCTTCTTCTTGGTCTTCTTCGGCACCTCATAAGGAGCCGGACTCCGCATCTCCGTCAGGAGAGCGTCCGTAGTGTCTTCGGGCAGAGGGTCCGGACAGTTAATCTGCTCCGATGTCTCCACCCAGTCCTGTCAAAGGCATGGGAGCTCAGACCCCGCACATGGTTAAGCTATGGGAAATAAATATCCTACCAGATGTACAGAACTTACTGAATTCACAGGGCACTTCGCGCTTAGCCCACGGTCGTCCGTAAGAGAAGGACGGACCTCGGCGCCCTTGAACAGCACCCTCCAGACGTCCATATGCATCGTGTCGAAGAGCTCATGTAGAGTCTGGTGCTGGGCCGGGTCGAACTTCCATAAGTTGAAATCCCGTTGTTGGCACGGGAGGATCCGGCGGAAGAGCATGACTTGGACTATGTTGACAAGCTTAAGTTTCTTGCTTATCATGTTCCGGATACACTTCTGGAGTCTGTCCAGCTCCACCGATGAACCCCAGGACAGGCCCTTCTCCTTCCAGGAAATGAGTCGCATGGGGATTCCGGATCGAAACTCGGGGGCCGCCACTGAGTTGGTGTCGCGCGGCTCGGTGATGTAGAACCACCCCGATTGCCACCCCTTTATGGTCTCCACGAAGGAGCCCTCGAGCCATATAACGTTGGGCATTTTGCCCACCATGGCTCCGCCGCATTCCGCTTGTTGGCCGCCAACCACCTTCGGGTTGATATTGAAGTTCTTCAGCCACAGGCCGAAGTGGTGCCAGATGCGGAGGAAAGCCTCACACACGACGATGAACGCCCAGATGTTGAGGATGAAATTCGGGGCCAGATCATGAAAGTCCAGCCCATAATAGAACATAAGGCCGCGGACGAATGGATGGAGGAGAAACCCCAGTCCGCAGACGAAGTGGGGGAGGAAAACCACCCTCTCGTGAGGTTCCAGGGTAGGGACGATCTGCCCCGCGGCTGGCATCCGGTGCGCGATGTTCGCGGCTAAGTATCCGGCCCCATGTAGCTTTTTGATGTGTCCCTCCGTGATGGAGGAGGCCATCCACTTGCCTCCCGCTCCGGACATGTTTGGAGAGAGTTGAGGAGAAGGATGTGGACTTGGGCATTGGAGCTCGAGTGCGCGAGAATGGATGAGCAAGGAGGAAGAAGGCGTGGGTAGAAAAAGGTGAGACCTTATCCCTTTATAAGGGCGGACGAAACTATGCGCCCCACACTAGCCTGGTAAAACTCGGTTATCTCCCAAGTGCCGTAATTGGTGGCGCAGTTGGGTTACCCACGCCCGTATTGATGAGAATCCCGTGATAAGGGTAACACGATCTCTGCTTTGACAAGACGTGTCAAGAAACCGCCTCGCATTATGTGCGGGGCTGGTTAAAGAAAAATGGTTCGAATAATTATCAGGCCATGGCGTGATGTCATGCTGCCAAAACATGTCAGCAGATTAGATTTGTGGAAATGTTATTCTCTCTACGGTGGTATGTGGAACTTATTTTGCAGGGTCGGACACTATCCTTGTATTCAAACTATTCTGTGGTGTATTCGGAGGAGGAACCCGCCTTGCAATGCCGAAGACAACACTGCGCGCCAGACTCATCGTCATTGAAGCCTAGTTCAGGGGCTACTGAGGGAGTCCTGGATTAGGGGGTCTCCGGACAACCGGACTATATCCTCTGGTCGGACTGTTGGACTATGAGGATACAAGATTGAAGACTCCGTCCCGTGTCTGGATGGGACTCTACTTGGCGTGGAAGGCAAGCTAGGCAATACGGATATGTGTATCTCCTCCTTTGTAACCGACCTTGTGTAACCCTAGCCCCCTCCGGTGTCTATATAAACCAGAGGGTTTTAGTCGTAGGACAACAGACAATCATACCATAGGCTAGCTTCTAGGGTTTAGCCTCTCCGATCTCGTGGTAGATCAACTCTTGTACTACTCATATTATCAAGAATAATCAAGCAGGCCGTAGGGTTTTACCTCCATCAAGAGTGCCCGAACCTGGGTAAAACATCGTGTCCCCTGCCTCCTGTTACCATCCACCTTAGACTCACAGTTCAGGACCCCCTACCCGAGATTCGCCGGTTTTGACACCGACACCGGGTTTTATAGGAGGTTCATTAAAGACTTCTCAAAAAATTCCAGGCCTCTGACTAATCTCTTACAAAAAGATGTTCCTTTCGTCTTTGATGATCACTGTGTAGAAGCATTTGAAATACTTAAGAAAGCCTTGATTTTTGCACCTATTGTTCAGCCTCCTGATTGGAATTTACCCTTTGAAATTATTTGTGATGCTCGTGATTATGCTGTAGGTGCTGTTCTAGGACAAAGAGTTGATAAGAAATTAAATGTTATCCAATATGCTAGTAAAACTCTAGATAGTGCCCAAAGAAATAATGCTACTATTGAAAATGATTTTTTTAGCAGTTGTCTTTGCTTGTGATAAGTTCAGACCTTATATTGTTGATTCTAAAGTAACTGTTCACACGGATCATGTTGCTATTAAATACCTTATGGAAAAGAAAGTTGCTAAGCCTGGACTTATTAGATGGGTTCTCCTACTGCAAGAATTTGATTTGTATATTATTGATAAAAAGGGAGCTGAGAACCCCGTTGCAGACAACTTGTCTAGGTTAGAGAATGTTCCTGATGACCCACTACCTATTGATGATAGATTTTCTGATGAACAATTAGCTGTCATAAATGCTTCTCGTACTGCTCCATGGTATGTTGATTATGCTAATTACATTGTTGCTAAATTTATACCACCTAGTTTCACATACCAACAAAAGAAAAAGTTTTTTCCATGATTTAAGACATTACTTCTGGGATGACCCACACCTTTATAAAGAAGGAGTAGATGTGGTTATTAGACGTTGTGTACCTGAGCATGAACATGAGCAGATCCTACGGTAGTGTCACTCCGAGGCTTATGGAGGACACCATGCTGGAGATAGAACTGCACATAAGGTATTGGAATCCGGTTTTTATTGGCCTACTCTCTTCAAGGATGCCCATAAATTTTTCCTGTCCTGCGATGAACGTCAAAGAATTGGTAATATTAGTAGACGTCAAGAAATGCCTATGAATTATTCACTTGTTATTGAACCATTTGATGTTTGGGGTTTTGATTATATGGGACCGTTTCCTTCCTCTAATGGGTATACACATATTTTAGTTGATGTTGATTACGTTACTAAGTGGGTAGAAGCTATTCCAACTAGTAATGTTGATCATAACACCTCTATTAAGATGCTTAAAAAAGTTATTTTCTGAGGTTTGGAGTCCCTAGATACTTAATGACTGATGGTGGTTCACACTTTATCCATGGTTCTTTTCGTAGAATGCTTGCTAAGTATGATGTTACTCATATAATTGCATCTCCATATCACCCATAGTCTAGTGGTCAAGTAGAACTGAGTAATCACTAGAAAAAAATACACTTCCGTGATGATAAGTGTTTGTCACAGTAGGTCGCTTTTTTGTCATGCATGTACATCCATGACAAATTTATGACAGAATCAAGATAGTCATACATGTGCTATCATAGAAGTGTCCCATGACATTACCAAAATTATCATCACGGAAGTGTCCACTTCCATGATGATAAATCGCGCGTCATAGAAGTGCTTTCGTCAAGGGTGACCGACACGTGGCATCCACCATAACGGAACGCCGTTAATCTATCGGGTCGGGTTTTGGATCCGATAACCTGTTAACGGCCTCGACCAATGGGGATTTTCCACGTGTAAAATCATCATTGGCTAGAGGAAACATGTGTCGGCTCATCGTCGGGACAGATGTCATCCACTCACTGGACAGACGGCGCCTATGATACGTCAACACATGGCACGGCCCAACAAGTTTAAATGGGCTGGCCCAACTAAAGGCCCACAAGATTTTGCGGACCATAATGGACCCGCCCAGCTAAAGGCCCACGAGATTTTGCGGACCATAATGGGCTGGCCCAGCTAAAGGCCCACAAGATTTTGCAGGCCATAATGGGCCGGCCTAGGTAAAGGCCCACAAGATTTTTGTGTGCCATAATGGGCCGGTCCAGGTAAAGGCCTAGAAGATTCTTGCGGGTCATAATGGGCCGGCCCAGCTAAAGGCCCACGAGATTTTGCCGACATTAATGGGCCGGCCCAGCTGTAGGCCCACAAGATTTCGAGGACCCTAGTAGGCCGGCCCATTAACTGGCTGCCATGTTTTGGGCCAAATGCCGGCCCATATTTGATCCGGTCCATTAATGGCCTGCCATGCTTCGGGCCTAATAGTGGCACATATGAGATCCGGCTCATTAAAAGCCTACCATGTTCTGGGCCAAATTACGGCCCAGATCAGGTCCGGCCCTTTAAGAGGCTTTGGGCTCAATTATGGCCCATATCAAATTCAGCCCGTCAACTGGACACTATGCTTTTGGGCCCACATGCTAAAGGCATGTTTTAACATTTCGGCCTGATATTAGTTTTGGCCTGTTAAAAGACCGTCATATAGTTGGGCCTAACTACGGCCCGGTTTGCATCCGGCCTGCTCGCAGCCGATATCTGATTGGGCCAAATAAGGACCCAGACAATTTTGGCATGTTAAAAGCTCGTGATTTGATTCACACAATCATGGGTCGGGGTTCATTTCGGGCTGCTGCGTAACTAGTAGGAATTAAGAACAAACCTACTCTATACAATAAAGAAATTTTGGCATAGTGACTAAGAATAAACCTACACTACACAATAAAGGATTTAAGGTATATTACACCCACTGGGCATCAAAGTTCGCCACCAGTGATCATAAAGCGCAATGAAGAAGCAAATTACAAGAACTGGGCACCATTGCAGTGTAACAAAAGAATACTGAACCGAGACCACTTCCAAGACAGTTCAAGAATGGTTAGCCTTGCGGGGGAACTGCTGCGCAAGCTGCTATGCAAGGCTGTGAGACCGGCCTAGCATGTCGGTCATAGCTTCCAGGTGTAGCTGTTTAGCAATGAGGTTCTCATTGGTGTTCTTCGCAATCTTTCTTAGAGATAGGACTTCAAGTCGAAGTTGAGTTGCAGAATGCCTTTCTGCTAGAACTTGGGACTCAAGAAGTCGAACTAATTCAGACAATGAATTATGTGAGCTTGTCTAACCGTTAGTCTCAAGTAACTTGAACACTGCATCAAGACAAGACTTTGGGGTTGTCTCGCTATCTTCAAGATGTTTTGCCTTCTTTGCTGCAATATATGTTGCGTTTGTCTCACAGCCTTCAGCAGACTTGTGCATGCCATCAGGCATATCACCCTGAAACAAAGCAGAGAGATGACAGGTTTTGCACGTGTATAAACAAAGATGATAATTGTTCTGTCAATTCTATCCAATTTCAAATTAGAAAATAAAGAGTATGTTCAAAATATCAATAGCATAATTTGGCATTGTTCATAATGCGGGGAGCTTCACCACACTACTGGATAACCATGTCAACATAACAAGCATAGATGAAGGGCAAAGAAAATCATTGTATCTATTTTGGATAATGTGCATGGCATGTTGTTCATATCATCAGCCACATCAGTAAGATAAAACAGGAGATGACAAGGTGCAAACGTGGGCTGCTTCACCACACACTGGATTATAGATCCACAAAAACAAGCATACATATAGGGAGTATTAAGTAATGTGCATGGTATGAATTAGGAATTTGGTTTTACAAGTAAAACTTAGAACTTATGATTCTTATGAACATGCATTTTGGTAGAAATAGCAAACTAAATAGCAGTAAACGATAGGGAGTATGAGAAAATTAAATAGCAGTTGAGGATAAAGGCTTTAGAAGGACTGACTTACATTAATAGTTAACACCGGCTTTATAATGCCCTTCTCCATGGCAAGGGAATGATAACTCAAGAATTTGAGCACAGAATCTTCTTCATAAGCATTGCATGTACTCTACATTTTGTAGAGAGTAATTATAGATATGATAATACTGGAAGGGATAGAGGATAATGAAGATAAGATGCTACATAATCAACTACCAATCCCTGGAAGTACAAGCGTTACAGGACAAAATGTACTGACAAGAGCAATGGGCTACACTTCTGCACTGGCATTGTCTATGTATTCTACTTGTTGGTAAGATTAAATATAGCTCTGATCTTTTTTAGTAAATGGTGGGCGAGGGAGATAAGATGCAGAATGCTAAAAAATGAACCAAACCCTCTTCCCATAATACAAGAGTGTTTTGAACACTGGTGTACTGTACAAAACGTCCTTATATTATGGGACGGAGGGAGTAGCTGCTAATGTAAGTACAGTGATAGACCACATTCAGTCCTTACAAGAGGACTGCAGAGCTAAACCTCTTCAAAAGCATTGGGTTGATTCTAAATTCATGTAAGAGTCCATACGAATCTTATAGTGTCCACCAAATGGACAATTACGTGGCTAACATGTGCAGTGATGCTACATAATCAAACAGCTATGAAAGTAAGTATGGTCATACAGGGCAAGAGGTACTCACAAGAGCAATGCAGTGTGCAGTATAGTTGCGAGATTCTATGGTCCCTTGAGAACGAATGTTCTTCTACTAACAGTTTTCGTACAAGTGAGACATTAAGGCAAATGCAGAAATGTAGTTCAAATTGTGATGTGATATCATAGACAGTACCTTACGCTGCAGCTGAGACCAATCTGTAACAAGATTATTCCAGTCACCGTCGGATAAATGTAGCATCGGAGACTTTACAGAAATTTCGTTCAGAGGCTTGCCATCGAAGTGCGCTTGCCTCAGGTAGGAACGATACTTCATCAACGAGTGCTTGAAAAGCACAACCAACCCTTGCTCGTCATCACAATCCAGTTTGCGCCTTGCCTATTTAAAAGAATGAAATCTTGTGTCTTCTATCAGCAGAAACATATGCAGTAATGACCATGAATAACATTAGTACATTACTTACGCGTAAGTTGCGGAGGAAGACTGGAAATTGTTCTGTGTCTGCGGTATAATCTTTCCATGAAGGAAAGATGCGCACAAAGTTCCTGACAACAACATAAGCTTCATCTTCTAAACTGGGAAGAAATGGAACAGGGGTCCTATTTGCTGCAATTGGGGCTCTCTCTTGTTCGAAAGGGATTTGGCAACTGGATTTGGTGTACTCTTTGCTGGAATGGGGGTTTTGCGTTGTACAGCTGGTGCTATGTCAACTGGCATAATCATACTGTTTGCTGCCGTTGGGGTCTGCTGAGTTGGGGCATTAGAAATGACCAGTGTAGTAGGGCTAGAGCAATGTAACCTTGGAAAGTTAGAGCAAGTACCTTGATGGGTGAATAAGATAGGGCATCTTCCTCTGACTCCTCCACTAGGGAGCTACATTGACTTAGGTCTCCCTCTAGCTCAGAATCACTATTAGGATCATATTTTGAGCATGAATCTGCAGGTGGAGAGTGTTTGCATTACATTGCATCCAGACTTGATTTCAGTCCCTTAATGCAGAGTTTGACAGCCATGGCATTGTTCTGCTTTATTCTTTTCATGCGCGCAAGCTCATAATCATTATGATGCTGTTCAGAATCTGAGATTCATGAAAACATAAAAAGTAGTAAGATTATCTATGGAATGCATTGCGGTTTCAACTTGGAGAGTGTCTCCCTATAAACCCCTGCATATGCAAAGTTCACCTCCCCAACCATGCTGACCAGACCACACACAGAGATACACAACCGAGCAGCGAACATGCATTTTCGAAACTAATTTAGAAACATTTAGCTGACCAATTAAACAACTCTATTTTAATAATATCAGATTCGTATTTGAACAACTAAGCTTGTTTAGCTTGATGGGTGGAGCAGTGTTATTATGACACAAAGCATGTATTCTGATCGTATAGTGATCATAAAAGGGGGAAACTCTAAGCATATATTTTTTAGCAAAACAGGGTTTCCCCTCTGATTTCTATTAAAGAAACCACCAAGGAACCAACATGATCAATTAAACCCTAAGCGTGATCAATTAAACCGTATTATGGCTGTGCCATGGTAGATTTGAAGCTGCAAACCGGAGAAATGATATTTAGCATCCATTGTTGCTTCGAACTAAGAACTAAATTCTAAGAGCTGAAAAGAAAGTAGAGTAACCAAGTTAAGATCTATTTTCTGGTTGAGATCAAAAGGTTGAGGAGATATGAAGTACCACCTCTCTTACGGCGCCGTGTAGGCATCAGGGGTGCGATGGCTGTCGGTTGCGTTGAAGCAGATCTGCGACGGTAGACGGGTGCATCGGGGGATAAGTCCCGTTGCGGTGGAAGAGAAGGTCGTGTGAGCGGCCCCGACAAAGAGGAGGACGGCGCCGATGAAGCGAGAGGACGCGATGCAAGGCTATTGGTCCGTCGCCGTGGATGAGAAACATCCATCTCTAGCAGTGGACGACGCGGTCTTGGTAGGCGCTCCGGCATGGTGGAGGACGGTGGCGATGGATGTGGTGGAGGACGGCGGCGATGGATGGGGTGGCGGATGGAGGCTGGTGTGGGAATGGGGTGTTCTAGCGCGGATGGTGTATGAATGGGAAAATGGAGGGAGAGGTACGAGGAACCATGTTTTTGGGATGCGCCTGTCTGAAATATTTGAAAGTTACGAACTTATCCCCCATTTCAAATTTGGACGTCCCATCGGTTGGGGATAGGACGATAATCTCGCATCTCCCAAATATTTGCCGGTAACTATTTCGGGCGAGGAGAGGGTGTTTTGCCACCCACGGTTGGCACCCGTGATGTATGAACGGGGCTGACAGGTAGGGCGGTTGTGTCATGTCTGATGGAAGTTACACATCTGCCCTTATTTAAAATATTAGCCTACATCTATTTCAGACGAGGAGAGGGTGTTTCGCCGCCCACCGTGTATGAATGGGGAATGGAGGGAGAAACAGAGGTCTTTCGGACGAGCTTGAATCAAATGAGTTTTGCCACCCATGTTTGATGCCCACCATGTCAGAATGGGCTCAGAGGCGGTCGTGTCACGTCTAATTGAAGTTACTAACCTACCCCTATTTAGAGCAGTGGAAATCGGGCCGATGGATTGTCCGTGTAATGGGTAGACAGTAATTTCCATCTCCCAAACACTTGGCTTCAGGCAGCCGATGTGGGAGTGGACATTTTGCTGTTTCTTTTGAATTTTGGGACAATAAGCATCCACGTTTACCTTGGCAACTAAATTCGAATCCATTTTGTATTCCTATATGAATCTTTATAAATCATTCTATGTGTTTTTATATATCTTCAAAAGGACGACAAAGATGTATTCCACTGTCATATATGAATATGGTTTACAAATGCCGATACTCAAATTCAGAAACTAGAATCTAGTTTAAGGTGAATTCGAATATTTGGAACACTTCATGTCCAACTCAAATGTCACACGCAGCATAATGTGTACTCCCATTTAGATATGTACACAAGCGATGTATCAAGATTCAAATACAGAGTCAATCAACCAAGAATATACGGAACTAACAGACATATAAACACTTATAGAGTATATGGATCAATAATATCAACTAACATACATAAGCCAGGTCGTTGTACTTTTTTTGGCTACAACAGCATCCTTCTTTTAGCCAGCATCTTGGCCCTTTCCGATGCGTGCCACTTATGGTCCATCTATACTACTATTGTTGAATGCACATTCAGCCCGATTGGCATATTTGTAGGTCTGGCACAGCAATCCAAATGAAATGTCTCCGAGTCTTATCAATTAATACAGACTTGTGCTCAAATAAAATTACAAATAAAAAAACAAAAACAAAAACAATTATTATATGATCTCTAAAACAAATGGTTTGATTGATTACATGAACAGACAACACAAAGGTTATTCAACTATGGAAAGAACATTTCACCTATGATTTACCAAGTAGGAATTTAATTTCCTTTTTTCCTTCAGGACCTTAACAATCTGGTTAGTCTCAGCTTGCTTCGTTTTGAAATCCACCAAATATTTAATGGTTGTCTTGAGTACTGCTTGTGATTGTGTTGTTTGCTTCCTCAACATGTCAACTTCATCTCTAAGTGCAGAAGCAGAATCTCTTTCTACCACTAGTTTAGCCTCTAGAGCATCAGCAGTTGGCAATTCATAATGCACGATTGGGCCGGTGCCACTGCTGTGGGATGATGCAACATCCATGGGGACCTCGCTCTTTGATCTTGGGCTAACCTGTTTTGCCATTGAAGTTCTGATTGGATTCAGAAAAGTTGAAGTTAGCAAAACATCTCAACTGGGAGTTATAACAGCAAACCAGTTAAACAACAAGGAATTAAAGAGTTTCAATTGGATGCTGAAAAGTAGTTATTAACATCATTGTAACCCGCTGTTGCAGCAGCAAAGCAGTTAAACAAACAAGTAGATATTTAAGTTAAGGCAAACAGGTAATTCTTAACAGTAAGTATCAAACACATAGATAGGCGTAGTCTACAATATGATTAACAGGTTGTGCCATTATGTAATCAGTAGCAAACTAAATTAAGCCAAGCAACGTAATTGAACAATTTTGCAATAAGTGGCTAACTAAAATTCCGAGAAGCAGGTAACTGAACTTGCGCTAGTTCTTTGTACAGGCACACTGCAACTTATTTTTCGCTTACAAGGTTGTATGAAGGAGTCCATGGCATCAATTGCTTGGATACACAGTCCCAATACTTCTTTCTTCCCACACTGCATGGGTAAGTCGAATGGTTAATCTGGTAAGATGGTGCGTCCTTGATATGTTATATGAGGACGTGTAGTCAGACTAGTTGTAGCCAAACACATCACACTGGCTTTTACTGTAAATTTCATGCGATTACTTTTGGCATATCGAGATCTAAGCAATCTACAATAGGATGAAAAGACTGGCATCCTTCACATTGTTGGCGAACTCAGTTCATAGAAACAAGCAATTCAACCATTCTGTGGATAAATCAAAAGCGCCACTGGAATATTTTTCACTATCCAATCATACACGCAAAAAGGGGCGATGCCACCATAGGGGCTGGTATGGGCGGCCACCTCAGGTGGCTAGAAAGTGTGCACCTAGTTTGAGTCGTCCAGGTTGGCCCATGCTAGTTTTGTTCGTCCCAACGCACGAGCAGACAATGTAAAAAATGAAGAAAAATGTTTCAATTTGGATGGGCCAATAACATAAGTGCAAGGCAGGACCTATAGCAGGCTCGCGGTCCAAACGAGCGCCTCCCATATCGATCGACACTAGGAAAAATCCCAATTCATTCGCTCCAGCCTCCAATCTAGTTCGCTCCTAACCTAGTCGCTGCTGGACAGACCGACACAGCACTTCCTCGCGCCCTCGTTGGAGGGCGGTCGCCGGGCTTCAAGCGAACGGAAGGACAAGAAGATGAAGATCCAACCCTGGGTGTAGCCTGCATGGGAGGCAGCAGCGGCAGCACGGGCATGGCATCGAGCTTGCGCAAACGGACAGTCGCAGCTTGCAAGAGTAGCATGCACAACGAGCAGGTACATCACATCCCTGAT
Source organism: Triticum aestivum (assembly GCF_018294505.1). NCBI lineage: Eukaryota > Viridiplantae > Streptophyta > Magnoliopsida > Poales > Poaceae > Triticum > Triticum aestivum. The sequence goes on from NC_057803.1 coordinate 533,443,736, forward strand.
TATATCTAATTCAACTCTTCAATTTCTGGCCAATAGTTAAACCTGACGGTGTTGTAAGACTGCTTGTATGTAGGGAATCTATGAGAAAATAAAACCAATTTCTACTTATTTTATAACTCCCCCCATCAATACTGAACTGACTGAATATCTAATCAAGTTTCCGGTGCAAACATACAAGCTCATGTTGTTCTTGAGCCTGAAGTGTCTAATGAACAAACTGCTAATGAAGGATTTGATGCAAACATTTTACATGCTCCTGGTGATGAACATACAGTGTCTAACGAGGGATCTAATGCAGGCATTTTGCAAGCTCATTGAAGGATTTAGTGTCTAATGATGATCTACTATGTTGAGAGAGACAGAGATTTGCAGGAATTGATGACAAGCAAATTATAGTGCATTTTCATAGCTTGAGGAAACGTCGCGGCCATCTACCAGAAAGTCCCCGTATCATGACAACATAGCATAAATACTTTTCTAATCTGTTGTTTGAAACTATTGACATACTTGTGCAGGATAGATATATTGATATGCAGTTTGCGCACTAGTTATACGTGCAATTACACTTCGATATTTTCAGCCAGAGAATGAATAATTCAAGCAGGTACAGACCATGTTTGTAGTCCTTGTACACCATGTTGCATTTTGTGTTTTTTGGTGCTTGCATCATTTAGTGTTTATAATCTGAACTACTTTGGATCATTAGCTGGTTTTCAAAGTGCATGTAGCTTCACATTTCTCAAGTTATGTTGATTTCCGGAGTGCAAGTGCCTTCGTATTTTTTAAGTTAAATGTTCGCCCCTGGTAACTTGAATTCGTGGATCAGCCACTGCACACAAATCATACACGAATGCCAGTACGAATTAAATGAAATGCAGGGACTTACGCTAGCTCGTTGTATAGGCTCACTGCAGCTGTGCTTGCGCTTGGGATGTTCCATGTACAAGTCCATGTTACCACTTGCTTGGATGTGCAGGCCTTGTGCTCCTCGCATCCCCCTCTGCATTTTTGACACGGCGAATGGTTGATCAAATAAGAGGAATCGACCTTGATGTTGTACCGGAGGATAGATACTTACAAGGTTATATGAGTGTGCAGGATGTGTACCAAATCCCGTAGTGCCGTCATGCTTCGCTAAAATATGGATTTGCTTGTTTCCGATGATATCTCCAAAAGAAATAAGAGTTAAGGTCAGAGTTTCATAGGCGTGTAAGCTAAGAGAGCAGTGAAAGGATATCCAAACATCGTCGGAATAGTGCACAAGGGAGTGATGTGTGGATACCTAGTTCCGGCCGGCGTTTGGGCATGCTCGCCTAGCTAGAGTGCGGGTCACTTCAGAGCCGTTGAGGGTGATGCGCCGGCGTTGGCTGGCCGGGCACGGATGCCAATCTTGAGTGGCAACGGAGCGCTACGATGCGGTGGACGAGACCGTTGGTGAAGCCCCACCGGCCTCGGGGGGCGGAGGTGCGACGATGTGCTTAGTGAAGTAGGCCCGGTGAGCTGGGAGACGGCGTCGGTGAAGCGCACCTGATGCGGTGGAACTTGGTGTCTGTGAGGCACATCGGTTGTGGCGGCCGACGTTGTCGGTGGACCACCCGGTGCGGTGGACGAGGTCGTAGATGAGGTAGCTCTGGTGCGGTGGTGAAGCGCGACCGTCATCTTCGTTGTCGTCGTCCGACACAGAGGTTGGGAACAGTGGGGAAAGAGATGAGACGAGGGGTGATTCGAGGGTTGGCGGCGAATTAGGGATTTGAGCAATCTAGGCGCGGAAGGGGACGGTGGAGGAGAGATTTTGCAGGGCTGGAATTGGGGCCGCCAGATATTTCAATCCGAAACATGGAAGCGTGAACTTATATTGTCTTGTCCTTTGGGGGGAGGGTGGTGGGTGGCTGGGTGCTACGCGTCCGTCCGACACACGTGACCACCCCAATAGGACTATGCTTCGGTGCCTTAAGGCACCTGCCTTTGTGTCCATGACATATGGGCCCAACAGGTGGCTGGCCCACATGTCAGTGACCCAAAGACAGTTGCCTTTAAGGCACCAAAGCAGCGTCCACCCCGACATGACCCTGGTTTGCCTGGTGCGCCTACATTTGAGAATGCAAACGAATCTTCTTTCATTTGCAAACGAATCTGTATGAATTACCATGCCCGTGTTTTCCTTGCAATAATTAGTCATTCGAAACGAGATACTCCATCTGTTCACTTTTGTAAGGCATTTCAGACAACTTAAAATGAACTGTTTTGCGCATTGACTGAAATGTCTTCAAGGTCTTATAAAAGTGAACAGAGGGAGTACTATAAATTAATTAATGAAGAGTTATTTGAAAAAAAAATCGAAACGGTACCCACGCTAACGTGGATTAGAGTGTGTGTCACATAATTAGTTATTTGAATTAGTGTGTGTGTGTCACGTAGCTAGTTATTTGAATTAGAGTGTGTGTCACGTAGCGATCTCCAATTCTAACGTGGATTTCGCATTTCACTATATCCATGCTACTTTTTTAATACAAATTCATATGTATATGATGAACACCATGGTAGTGTGAAAGCTTTTGGATGGATTCAAACATATGACCTACAAAATAGCACAATAAACTGAGTCAATGTCAACTTTTCGAAACTTAGTATGGCACGAATTCGGAATAATTACCCGTATGCCTGGTCCTCGGTTCAAATCTTACAATGTACACCGAATTGAAACATCGATATTAAGTCTCGTACTATGTACATTCAAATGTTGTTTTTAGCCCCCCCCCCCCCGCACAAACGCTACATACTTCCTGTATCGGTCAATCTTCCTATCCTAACCACCTTAGGAAGCTATCGGTTTCCAACACACGTTCATTCTTTCTCTCCATGTTTCGATCTCTAAGTCTCTCAACTACAGAACCCCTTTTTCCACTCTGTTACCAAATGTATTTACCTCACACACCCGCCATTGCACCCCATGCCGAGCTCTCTCTCTCTCCCCCCTCTCCCTCTCACCCTCTCGCGCTAAATACATGCATTGCCTATCTAGCCCCCCAACCTCTCGTGCATGCGCACGCACGCACGTTGTATATCTAGGTCACTCCCTCGAGACTGTCTCACTCTTTCTTCCGCACGGTGGGCCACACTCGCTCAATCTCGCTCTCTTTATACGAGTCTCGTTTAACCTCGTTTTCTTTCACACACAAATGATATATCTCCCTGTTCGGGCCTCGATCGACACACTCTATACTCTCTCATGCAGATTGTCTATCTAGGTCAGTCCATCCAAGCCGCCACCACTCTTTCGACCTCATGGTGGGCCACGCTCACTCAATCTCTCTCTCTCTCTCTCTCCATATGTCTCGATTAACCTCGCTCTTTCTCGGACAAAAACGATATATCACCATGTTTGAGCCCAATTCGACCTATTCACATTGTATACTCTCTCATGCACATCATCTATCTAGGTCACTCTCTCCAACCCGTCTCACTCTTTCGATCGCACGGCGACCCTATGCGATCGGTTGACCTTGCTTCCTCCCACGCACAAAATATATCTACACGTCTGTGACTGGATCATCTCTCAAGCTCTATCTTACAGCCCTCACCCTTGCCAAAAAGCTCAATCGGACAATATCTCTCCAGAGCATATATATTTGTTCAATGAATGTCGGGCCACACTCACTTTGTCTCTCTATCTATATGTCTCTTGATTGACCTCGCTTTCTCACACCGTATCTTCCACGCGTTGAAGCTACTACCTCTCCATCCCTCGCAAAGCCGGAGCTATTTACATTACGAGGGGCACTCCAACCTTGGATTAATTTGTGTAGGCATTTATTCCGGTCTGTTTAGATTATATTTTCGTAGCATTCGGCCCACAACCACTCCAATCACCGTAGCGGGTAATTAAGCTACAGGGAGCACCTAATATGAGCACCGGGGAGCCGTTGGATCGAAGATGCAGCGGCACACACGAGGCCTGAATGTTTTATTTGCAAAAAAACCTTTGGATAGTTTGGAAATTGTGCATAATTACAAAGACTACTCCCAAGCCATTGGATCTCACTTCCAACGGTGTAAAAACTCGTATCACCATAGTATCTAAGCTGCGGGGTGGATGTGATACTCTATGCCGCTGTCATTTTTGTTCGTAAACTTGCAAAAAATGTGTAACTCGTGTCGTTACTTGTCTAACCGCGCAAAGTGTTTGTTCAAAAAAACCATCCTACACTGAAATATCAGAACAACACACGGGGGTCCCACATGTAATTAATCAAATTTGGACCTAAAACTAACAAATCTAAAAGACGAGATTCGAACTGGCAACCTGGACTACAAAGCGTAAGTCGATAGCCTAAAAAATGAACGGTTGTTGGCTTTGTCCCATAACTTGATTTTATACAGTACTTGCATTGAGTAGAGTAGAGGGAGTGCCTCGTCAACACGTGCATGACCGTTATCTCACTTACTGGTGGGTCCCAGGTCTGCGATCTCAATCTCTCTTCTCTCCATCGTCTAACCTTTGCACGGGCACACACAAAGAGCGGCGCTAGCTTGCCGTGGTGTTATTACAACTAAAAAAACTTGGAAAATAGAAGAATCGCCTAGAACAAGAGACGTTGTGGCTGGTCGAGACAGAGCTAACCACATCTATCCTCCGTGCCACGTTTGCATGATTAAGCTGTGTGGCTAGTGGGCTGTTTTCAACCGACTGGCTGGGTCCCGAGGTCGAACCATAGGTACTACGTCTGATACAGTATATTTTTACACGCACATTTTTCCTCCGTGCCGAGACGTGGCACACCCTACCGCGCGGTTTCGGGGTCCTCCTGCGTGGGCACGCATCTATTCTTCCTGACGTGGGATGCCCTACCGCGCGTTTTCTGGGTCCTCCTCGGTCATAGCGCTGAAGCAAGTAAATGAGTCGTCAAATCACGAAAGACCACCTTTCCCGTCGAGTACATCAGTGAAGCACGGTGGCTAGCTAGTTGGGCTAGTCCGACCGATTAGCTAGGCCGCCGCCACATTTGTTTTTTCACCCCTTTTTTTATCTACTTGCCGGCAGGTAAATTTAAATATCCACCGCAGCGTTGCTCTGGTGTTTGGGTGCGGCAGGATTTTTAATTTTTTGATTGACGGGAGCAGGCGCGGCAGGATTTTTAATTTTTTGATTGACGGGAGCAGGCGCGGCAGCAATTAGTCACGATGACTCCGCCTGTACCCACTGCTCCCTGATGTGAGAAGTCGTCGACTGGTATTTTACCATGGTGAAAACCAAAAGATTCCCCGCTCCCTCTGCCTTCCCGTAGATTGAATTGCCTTTCAGCCGTTTCACCCCCTTTGCTTGCTCTCCCCATTGCTTCTACCTGGTGCCATGGCGGCGCAGCAGATCACGGAGTCTGAGGTGAGGCTGCTGACACAGGAGGAGCTCCATGCCAAGGATGCGGAGCTCAGGGCCAAGCACGTGGAGCTCCGTGAGCTCAAGGAGGAGAGGAGTGCCATTCTCCTCCATTATGTGCAGGAGTTCACGGAGCTTCAAAAGCGGCAGGCATCCACCACAAAGATGCTCGAGGCGTCGGCGGCGTTGCTGCAGAAAGTGGGAGATACGATAGGCCGTCTGGGGAGCCGGCTGGAGCACGAGCGGGCCGATCGTGATGAGGTCCAGGATCACCTCAGCCACTTGGTGAACCAAGTTGCCACGCACGTGTTGCGGCTGCGCGATGCCTACCGTCGTACCAGCGCGATGATGCCGGTCGTCAGGCTAAACCCGTTCGTCCACCCGATCGACTTCAACGAGCTACGGCTTCCTGACCTAGTCTCCTTCTTCACCTATATCTCCGAGGAGCTGAGCCGTCTCCGCACGATGGTGGGGGCTGATCTGGACAAGGAGGGGTTGCAGGCTGCCGTCGCCATTGCTGGGCGAATCCTTTCAGGGCTCCGTCACCAGAATCCATTCGTGCCATTGGACGTCGTCTTTGACGAGCTGGCTCCCGTCGACCGGGAGCGGGCTCTGCGGGCGGTTGCACCCTGCATCACCAACGTCGTGTGCCTCAAGAAGCAGTGGGACTTCGGTGGTGTTTAGGCGCCCTCTGCATGGGCATGTCCATGTCTAAGCGCAACATGACCGTTGGATCAAACTCAGACGGTGCAGATCAGTCACTGTAGCACAAAGCGTGTGGGTGTGTTTGGTTGCATTCTCATCTCAATATAGTTGTTTCCTCTTCGTGTATTTTTGTCAACCTACTAGTGTGGACTCATGCACCCTTCATGCAGTCTGCCAAACACCCAAAAGTGGGTCGAGAAGGGAACTTTTGCTCCCATCCCGTGCACCCTTCATACACCCTGCCTAACACTATTCGTGCTACATATGGTTCATGTTTCGTGGAGTACTGTAGCACCGTACTCTCCGTGTGCTGTGGACCTAGTTCTGTTAACATTGATCTCACTGTCCATTCTCGACCGGACAGTCGAAAAAGCGGTACTATGTTACATATAGGAGTAGTTGATATGCGCACAACATCATTTGTTATCGTCATATCTTACTACACTAGCAACAAGATTGTGTAGTACTGACCTATGAACCACTATACATGCCTATTAGTAGGAGCACTGTGTATGTTCAAGTGGCTGCCGTGTTTCGCACTCCTCCGTCGTAAGAGTGGAAACGCTTGCTGTAATCATTTTTTTCTTCTGAAAAACAGTGGGCACGCTCTACCGTGCGGATCCTCCTCCAGCCATGCACTAAATTACTCACTTTTGCCGACGTGTGGGACAGCTAGCATCGGGGTCCACCAACCATGCACTAAATTACTCCGTAGTAGAGTGACGGTAGACTACCCCGATCGAAGTGCCGCAGTAATGCCCAATGAGCCGTCAAATCACAAAACCCCCTCCTTTCCAGCAGTAAGTTGGATGGACAAAGCAACCATCATTTCACTCTTCTCTCTCAGCTTCCTCTACCCAACCCTCGCTTCTTCCTCATCTTGTTCCTCATTTATTCAAGAAAACCCCGACCTGCTTCTGCCATTGTTCTTCTCTCCCAAAGAAGGAAAGGTGAGCGCATCAATGGTGTTGATTCTGGCCAAGGCCCGGTCTTGCAACCCCGAGACTAATCCTATAACTCCCTCTCTTTTCTTCTTTTGGGTTTGTGATTATGGTTTCTTTTCTTTTATTTCTATTTGACAGTTTCTTGATGGACGCTGGAGCACCAGCCAAAGTGATGTCTATGGCTCTGGCCAAAACCATCGAGGCTCATGGTACGAAGAAGCGCAAGTACCCCGCCGAGACTACCGCAGACAAGCTCAAAGCCATCGCCCTGTCTAAGCCCCCCTCTCCGGGATCCCTCATTAAGCAAGTCCAGGTAATATCTCTTCTTGACGATCTTTTTCTCGATCTTGATCGTGTTTTTTCATCTAACACGCAGTACTAGTACTAGTAGTACAACTTTCTGGGCGATCTTGCATGTGATTTTTGTGTGCCAAATGACGGTTCTAAATTCCTCTTTTGACCAAAACATGCGAGAGGTTGACACTGATTTCTTATAGATTACTTTCAACTACTCCCTTTGTCCCAAATTTCTTGTCTTAAATTTGTCTAGATACGGATGTATCTAATACTAAAATGTGACTTGATACATCCGTATCTAGAAAAATCTAAGACAAGAATTTTGGGACGGAGGGAGTACTTTAGGAACATCAATGCTACCTTTTAAGAGGGTATATTTGCCTCAATAACTTGTGTTATGGATATTGCATGTAATCCCTCTGCTCTCATGCCTTTGAAGACATGTTCTAGTGTCTTTGTTCACTCATTTCTGTGAGTATATGTAGTCATATATGGAGTATAATATCAAAAATCATCTTATATTTCTGAATGGAGGTAGTAATAAAATATGGTTTCTGTTTGAATTAGAACCAGGTCCGCAGTGGAGATGAAGTTCTCAAAGTCATGCCTTGTGAACTAGAAGACCTGATGATGAGTTCTACTGCTGAACTATCCAGCTGTTGTGTCCTTGTCGCCACGTGTCCTGAACTAGTGTTTTCCTGTAGCATTGTTGTCAGGTGTGTTCTCGAGGATGTACTTGACCACAACAATTTCCTGGATGTGCCTTCGATTACAAAGGGCGTGGTTCCTGTAAAGCTTCCCAACAAATCTGATGCGGCCTGTCTTCATCATCATGTTTATGAGTGGAAAGACCACTCTGTTAGGTTCTCCAAGGTTGACAAGATGGTGATGGTGCATGTAGACATCTCACACAAAGTCCATGGCCTAGTCAGTTATGCGGGGTTCATCCCGTAGGTCGGTGGCAAAAAATAGTCTACAGAGTTTAGTTAGTGCAACTTTGCTTGTCTGTAGTAAGTGCTATTGTTCAGTACTTGATTTGTGTTTGTGAACCCTGTATTGTTTATTAGTACTGCCACTACAACATGAACCCCCCTATAGCAACGCATTTTTCCATATCTAGAAGTCCATATATCTGTTGTTAGTGTCTTTACCAATGGTTTAGGATATGTTGCCTTATCCGGTGTTGCTAGGCATAATGCAACGCTTATATTATCATTGGTAAAAGGGACTGTTGCAAAAATACAACACATAAAACAGACTCGTGCAACACTTCTATGCGTTGGTGATTATTGTATAGGGAACAAAATCCCACAGCTTGGCAATGGAGGATTTGCAACGCTTCAAGTGTTGGTTCATTTATAATGTCAATAATATTATTTTTTATACATATTGCTAGGAATTAAATTAGTGCTTCACATAATGGTGATAACTATGAATCTCCAGTAAAGAAAAACAAGAGAATTACTCGCCAGAGGAAGAATCATATATTAGATAAAATTGTTGGATTATAATAGGGGATATTACACAAGGAAAATCATCCAAATGGATATACAATCTAAATGTTTTCTTGACTTAAATTGAAAGCATCCATCAACATCCCTAGAACTTAACTAAAACAGAATCGACAAACATCAACCAACAGGAACATGATCCCTACAGCTTAACTAAAACTGAAACCATCCGTCTTCATCATCATGAACAGGAACATCATCATTATTGTAGTATACTTGCCACACACACCCATAGAATCGTCCATTTATCTTTTGGATCTTCAAAAAAATGAACTGTTAACACACAATGCATTGACATGATGCAAGTACTGATATAGGCAGGATATTAGTCACTTACAAAGGTTGACATGCACAACCAAATCTGCATTACCAAGAGTTGCAGTTTTTGTGACTCTGTACCTAATCTTCAGTTTTCACAAGTGCCATCTCGACATGCACTACCTAGAATTCATTAGTAATTTCAGCACCATCAAGTTCAAATTTAGGATCACAACTTACAACTGTAGCAAGAGATACATTTCTGTTATGATTTTTTAGGCTCGTTAAAAATACTTTTTTCCTGCCTGTTAGAGAAAATAAAAGTTACCATGGGCAGAATCATGTCAAGCAAAATAATTAATAGAAACATGACATATAACACAAAATGTTCAGAGGAAAAGACATGTCGTGTTTGCATCTTTTCCTCTACTTTATGGCTATGAATACATTCTTCTACATGTTAATCTCGTGATGTGCAACATCTATGAAATTCTATGAAGACTTTCACTACAAACAAAGTAGTTTTGGTGATGAACGCTTAAAATAATTAAACTTCAAATGATACCTTTAATGTAGAACACAAAGATAGATATTTTTATTCGAGTAGCAGTATGGTATGATAAACTGCAAAATTCTGAGGCACCTACTGGAAGATAGAGAAGCAGTGTGTTTGACCGTTAATCAAGTAACAAAATATTACTATATCAATACTTGGGACATATTAAGCCAAAAGATAAATTAAATTTACCAAATTAGTACAAATAAAACATATTAGACAATAAAAAGAAGCTTTGAAGCATAAGATCCATCATAAATGAGGTACTCCCAGTACGGACCCAATGATTTTGCATGCACTGCAGCGAGGACAGCAGGGCGGATCAAGCATTAGTTCATATTTACCACAAACTCCTAATAAAATAGCTAGTATATATCCAGATCAAACTCTAACTAGCACATCTGAGCAGATAAATCAAAGGCAGTGACACTATTAAGAAAAGGAGAAGACACAGCAGAGAAAACAAGACTGTAGTATATTTGAACAAATAATTAGGATGTCTTGTTTGTAGACTACAAATACAAATCAGATAGAGATATGGTGATATATTTAATTGGAAGTTGCAAGCATCCAAAAAATAATATTGAATATGGTCTAATAATTGAAGGACACTACAGATGAACGGTGCCTAGTAAAGTGATATTGAAACAATTGACATTATTTTTCTTTTTCTTTTTGCAATCCATCAGTACATGACCTCTTGATGAATCAGAAACATGTTAGTATTTATAAAGTGTCCATAGGCTACAAATTTACTTCTCTTTTCCCCATGGTGTGTATTCTTCGTTGTAAATAAAAAACACATCAAGAGAATAAAGGAGTGACACTACGGATGTAGGCAAGCATAGTATAAAGAGGAAGCACGAACCACAAAAGAAGTGTCTAGAATTTGGTAAACTAGCAGACAGAACCGTATATGTATACATTGTTAATAATAGAAGAAGGGGACATCAATCAAATTCCAAAAGCCAAGTGAATAATGGAAAACACCTATGGTTTTGTATTCCTGGAACACAATCTAGTTCAGTTATCTTTAAAAAATACAGAAGTCGGATAGGTTGTAATAGGTGTGGAATTTTATCTAACATGTCACTTGAGTAAATAAATACTAATTGTCTCAGCGTAGTTTTATAAGGTTTGTTTCCCTTCTACTGTATTTAGGGGTTACGCAGTAAACAAATTTCTGTTCATAAATCATAAGTAAATCGCAAGATCCGCTTGCATAAAAAAATTGATATGACATTCAGCTCACATAAACATCTTTTTAAATGGCAAGCATAGCTCATGGTAGATGTACTCAATAATATTTTTCAGAGTTTTGTGACAAGCAACAGTGATTGATCACCAGATTACCTTCCTTTCAATCTTGAACTCTAATTGTAGTGGGGAGAAAGCCTTATGCAGCTGAGTGCTAATTTCACCAGATGTCGATGGAAGATAATGCGGAGAACTGTGGATTAGAAGCCCTCAGATCTAACAAGTACTCATCTTTGCCATGCTCTACACCGATATCCTTCTCCCACAGCGTCGCGGCAGCCTAGTCAACCAAGCTGCGTAAAGCTGTCAACCTGCTCCTCAGTTTGTAGTAGCAGAGAGCATAGAGATCTAAATGGTCTTTTAAGCGAATGAAATATATAAAAAAGTTACTGAATTGTGCCTCAAATAAAAGAGGGGGAATGTTTTAAGGTCATGTCCATTGCAACATATTCAGTGCTTGAGTGCGATTGCCTTTCTCTGCACCGAGTGGAGATAATTGTTACTTAGTAGAGAAATTTGATTTGTAAATTTCTCTGAAGTCTCAAAAAGAAATATGACCATATGACGGAGTGACTGATCAGGCCTACAACATAAGCAAGTGGCACCATAAGCAAAAAGTGGAACTTTGAATTGTCATTATCAACCATGGGACTAACACAAGCAGCCTTATTATACAATCAGTCAACCACATAATCAAGCAACCAACGATTGCACAATCAAATTTTACTTCCATGGGCTCGTGACAGGGTCCTATAAGCCATAACTGAAATCAATTGAATCACAACAAGAGGCTCTAGCTAGAAGCTCCCCTCCGCACAAACCATCTATAATTCAACTTGTCGGTCATTATCAGGGACTGGCAAGTCATAACTAGCAATCCCCAACAATACTGAAGTCAAACAGAGCAAGATGGGGAGAATAAAATTGGGAGAAGAGAAGCGGTCGGGCTCACCATGGCAGCGCGATCGCGAGGGTGGTTGCAGCAGTAACTCTGCCTGTAGTTGCAGGCCCTAGTGCGAAGGTAGTAGACGTAGTTGGCCGTAGGGAAGCGGTGACGACGGGCGGCGCACCGGGAAGCAGGGTTGCAGGGGAGCGTTGACTAGGGACGGCGCACCCGGATGGAGTATCGCAGGAGGAGTGGTGAGGGGCGGCCTTCCTTGACGGAGGATCGCAGGGGAGTGGTGAGGGGTGGCGCTCTGGGATGGAGGTAGATCGAGGGGCGGCGGCCGGCGTGGGAGCCTATAGGATCGAGAGGAGGAATAGGGAGGCTAGGAAAGGTAATGACCTAGATTAATCGTGAAAACCAACTTGGGCCGGGCTAGGCAAGAGGCTGGGTTAGTACGTTGGGCTCTTTACTTGGAGTTATGGAGCACACATCTACAACACATATGCTAGAATGCTTATTATGCGTATCTATTATGAATTTTGCAACATACAGTCAAAACGTTGTAGAATATGTGTTGCTTTATAGGGGGTTTCCTTGTAGTGTGCCGCTTTTGGTGTGTGGTCAGTCCTGAGAACGGTCTATGTTAATGTCTGTCCACTCAATTCAGTCTGTATATTTTGAAGTATCCATATCATATTTTTTGTGAGGACGATCTATCAATTATGGTTACACTCCAATATCTGTATGCATTGCAGGGTTTATCGCACCCACCAGGATTTCCAGTCCCATGGATGTTCGGTCCATACAATTTGCCACGACCTTTGGACTGTCCTGCTTGTGGGAGTAGGCGGGGCCCCTGCATGCCACGCGTAGTTGGATGATCAATCTTCTATTTAGTACTTCAACATAGTGATTTCCTGATAAGGATTCACTCGTGTCACATCAAGTAAATCTTATTAATTTAATATCATGTTTTCTTTCTTTTCCTGCAATTTTACGATGCAGGTTTTGCCATGTGACATTCATCACAGAATAAACCATTTGGTTTGCTCTATGATGGCTATTTTTGCAGGTTTCACTTCTTATGTCATGTCAGTAACAAAGGCACTGTCCATCACTTATATTACTAGAAAAAATTGGATCAGTCTGTTCTCTGAGTACAAGCTGAATCCCTATGATGAACTGCAGTTTGGTTTAACAAAAACGCCACAATTAGTCCTTCTCGCGTTTAAAAGAAATGAAGAAAAAACTGGATCACGGTCACGGATCCTAGTCAAGTTAGACAGCTGATCATAGCAGACCAGACACGATCGCCGTTGTCTCGCACAGATCGAGCACCGACAGTTTCTCTAGCACTGCGGCAGCAGCTCAGTCTGATCCAGCTGAGGATTGGGCACCGACCGTGTCAGTGGATCAGTCTGATCTACCGGAGGATCGGGCATCGACACCGGCACCTGCTCCGACACCGGCACCCGCTCTACAAGGAGCACCATCTCCGGCAGTAGCAGCGGCTTCGGCACCTACACCAACACTTGCACTTGCATCTGCTCCGGCCCGTGCAGTTGCACCGGCAACAAACTGGGCTGCAGTTCGCACTTCATATACCGAAGTCCTTAAAAAAACTGACATGTCCACCTTCTTGGTAAGCATTGGCCGCCCAAGTGCTTCGTTCTTTTTTCTTCCATGTTGTTTCACATGATTCACTGTGTTGATCTAACTGTTTGGGTATGTCTTGTTTGCAAACAAAGAATTCCTAGAGCAACGAGGGAGTCGTTCAACAATTCGGGCGACCGCGGCCGAGTTTCTCTTACCATGTGCAGCCTTGGTGTGAATGAACCTGCTCAATATATCGTAAGTACAAAGGATGGTCGCATGATGATTGATGCTAAAGGATGGTCAAGGTTCAAATCTAAATCATATCTTGCGGTAGGGGATGATGTCAAAATCGAACTTTCTCGGCAAGGAGAGCTGGTCCAAATCAACTTTGAAATTCTTCAGTAGCAGCACACAACTGCCTAACTGATCTATCCACCGAGAGATTTTGATGTAATAATCTGGCATGGTGAAACAAGTGTCCTGTGTGTATAAGTAGTACGATAGTATTATTTATCACATGGTATATCGTTGATAGAATTGCAACTCTGATTGCTGGTTAGGAACTGTTGTTCGATTTCATTCCAACAGCTGCCGTGCTTTATTCAATTTTGTGTATTCGCCTTGCAACAGCATCTAAAACCAGCGCCGTACCGATCACTTGCAATATGAAAAGCGCTGAGGTAGAACACGTGGCCCCCCAAACATGTAGGGTCGGCCTGCGGCCCAAAGTCCAGAACCTGGTTTCGAGAAGCACTAGCTCAGTGCAGAAGTGGTGTCCTCCTCCTGCTGTGGGTTGGGCGAAGATGAATGTTGATGTTGTGTTATCTCGTAATGGTGAAAGGGAAGCCCTGGCAGTTGTGAGCCGGGATCATACAGGCTTCTTCCTTGGAGCATCGGCACTGGTGTGCGAAAGTGTTACTGATCCAGAGATCCTAGAGGCAATGGCTTGTTGCGAGGGGCTATCTCTGGCTCTTGACTTAAACCTGCAACAAGTTCAGATTAGCACCGATTGTTCAGCAACAGTCAAGCATATCAGAGAGGCATACTTGGGGCCCAGCAAAGTTATTATGGACGAGATCAAGATGAAGAAGAATATGTTCCAAACCATGGAGATCATACATGAAAAACGCGAGTGTAATGTTGAAGCGCATGTGCTCGCAAAAGCTGCTACTTCTTTGCCCTGTGGACACCATCTTTGGCTCACAGGAACCCCCGAAATTATTTGTATACCTATGACTGTTCATCTTCAATAAAGCAGCTTTTATCCCTCAAAAAAATCTGAGTATTATATTCTCAGCTGAACCCCCATAATGCCCGTGTGTTGCAGAGGGAGTATATTTCTCGGCAAGGTGAGCCTGTGATATAAAAGATTTGTATATTTCTTTACAGAGGGAGTATCTCTCTATCAAAAAATATATTTATGTGTAACTAGTTACTCATGTCTTTCTACTTCTTTTCGCTGATATGTGGGGCAACCGGCAACAGGGTCCACATGCCATATGCACAAATTAGAGTGCACAACTTCACGGTAGACACACCCCGGTCATAGCGCCGCAGTAATGCCCAATGAGCCATCAAATCACAACCCCCCTTTCCAGCTTTAGCAGTAAGCTGGACGGACGAAGTGGTAATATTTCACCGGGCCTGAATCCCCTTCTCCCTCGTCTGCTTGTTCAGAGAAAACCCCCTCTCGGCGATTGCAAAGGGTTTTCTCATGGAGAACCAGGTACGAATTCTTCATCCATCCCCGATAAACCCAAGTCCCTTGGTCGCAGGTAATCCTAGGATGGCAGCCGCCGCCGTTGATGCATTTTTCTTCCTACTGAATCTAGTGTGTTTCATTTGCAGTGCCCGAAGTGCGAGTACCCTACAGGTTTTTGCGCCCTCGGCGAGACGCCACACTTGTTCCTTCTCATCCTAACATAGCATTTTGAAACGCGCACAGTATGTTCCTAGAATCCTCTTTTCTATCCGGGAGGGTGGGGTTTTTTTGAACATGTTGTGTTCTCATATTATTTTTCCTGCAGTGTATTATTTGCTCTGCCAAAACACATGTACTCAAGATGCTCGGCCTTGCCATAACTGAATACACTAGTTTAATCGTCACAGTGAAGACAAGCCATGGATATAAGTTCTGAGTTGGGTTCATGAACCAAGAAGATCGCTGCTTTTTTTATGGCCGAACTTGGATAAACTTTCTCAAGTGTTATGGACTGAAAGTTGGCGCACGAATGTTGATGGAAATAGCAGAACCTGGTCTCATCTTCACTGCGATCTTCCACCCCGATGTCGTTCCAATTGTTCATCCATGTTAGTTTTGTATCTGGTTCTTGCTTGTTGCCTCGATTACTTCTTAATCCACGTATTCTGTCTAACTAATCACAATTTAACTTTAGAAGTAGCAACGAATCTCTCATGAAGATGCTACTTCTATCTAATATTTTCTTATAATTACTGGCACGTGTAGGTTTTTTCAGAGTTAAGCAGTCTGCTCGTTTGTTACTCTGTAATAACTCGGCTGTTACTAATGGCACTGAAGTTGACTGGATCGACATCCACAAGTTCCTACACTTTATTGATCATCTTGAGGTCCTTATGGGGCGTTTCAATGGTGGAAGGCCACGTGGGATATGTGTGCCACTGCTGCACTCGTTGAACAGGTCCAACTGTGTCGAGAAACTTATGGTACGAGCTGTTTTCTATTATATATGTTGTTCATAAACTATTGCTTATACACAGTTTTACAGTAGTGATCTTCTTGAAACAGGAACTGCCAAGTTCTATTGTTCCTATACAGATGCCTGACCATGGTCGGGTCAGACTTGCGCTTGGTCACAACATGATGTTTATGTCGACCTACTCAATTCCCCTTGGAGGTGAAATGATACTTATTCATGGGTGGTCTCAAATAATGAAGGCCCGTCCATCTTGGAGAATAGGACAGAAGACTATGTTCATGCTTTTCCATGGCTCTAAAGCGAATATCCTTTTTATTGACCATGTTGCGAGATGAAGCCGCTCTCAGAAGGTTGTGGATGCGCGGGGTGGCGCCTGGGCCTTGTCTTGGGGCTTGGCGGCCTCACCCTTGGTTAACTGTAGGCAAAGTAGCACTGTTTGAGGCGTGCTTTGTACGGTTGAACCTGTATAAGTACTCATACCGCTTTCAGCTTTGGTTGTTAAGAGCCCCTGCTGGTTTCAGTTAAGGTTGTTAAGTACTCCTGCTGCTTTTACAGTCTGTCGTGTTTCTTCAGTCCTGTCTTCCTCCAGCCGCCAAAACCAAACCAGCACCGGCGGGGCCGCCTGCTTCCGCCTCCCACGGTTGGCTGTGCCTCAGCGCACGCATCGCCGCCCCACCGTCTCCTAAATCGTTCACGGCGACGTCCTCCACGCGCTTTGGTGCGCTCGCCGCGGCGCCGCCCTCTCGCGTTGTCAACATGGTCAACAAACAACAGGAATCAGCAGAAGTACGTGGAGAGGATGACAGTAGGGGCCCACCACGTCAGCATACGGACAAAATAAAATGCTTCCTCCTAGTGTTTTCCTGACATCTGGGACCCACGACATTGTGAGCGTATATAGTCAATAGACAAGAGAACAACACAAGATCGGCTGACACCTGGGACGTAGCTACTCGAGCAGTATTTTTTTTGTTTGGTATTGTTGAGACGGAGCAGGGTTTGAGCTGGGCTGTGGCCCATCTCGCCCAGGCTTATATTTTATGTTCACCATGTGACCAGCCCAGCTATTTTTTTCTTTGTGAAAATGAGCCCAGTTTATTTTTTCTGAAGAATACCCAATCCAGGCCTACTTATTTTTCTACGCCCTCATGGGCTACAACTCTTTCAAGACGCCTGCAAATCTTGAAAGTAATATGAAATGGGTTGTAAATATAAAAACAGATGACAAATTGGCAATTACTTTATAATTTCTGAATTTTATTACATTTTCAGATTCCTATTTCACTGGGCATTAACCTAATTTAAATATATCTTCAAAGTACTTTAAATCTGGCTGGACATTTCGGTATTAAAAATAGTTTGGAACCCACAGAAATATGCGAAATTGGCCCTGGCCAACCAAAAAAACGACTGCGATAAATTGCATCAGAAGTTGCCATGAGCTATATATAAATTATTAAAAAAAGAGGGAGTGGTCTGACTTGTGGGCCTGTTTAGTTGACGCGTATGCAAGATTTTTTTAGTTATTATATATGTCAACAAACGATTCTAGCAGACGTAACCGTTGGATGTCAATACAATGGCCGTCGTGTTTCTTGACATCCAACGGCCGTCGTGTTTCTTCAATCTCTGATCTTCTTGCTCTAGCCGCCAAAGCAGCGCCGGCGGGACCGCCTGCTCCCGCCTCCTGTGGCCGGCTGTGCTGCCGTGCAGGCCTCAGCACCCCCTACTACTCCCACCGCTGGCCAAGGCATCCCTCTACTCACCCACACCCCCTGTTATTCTACGGCGACGACAACCTCACACCGTAGCCGAATCGGTGAATGCTCGTACTCCTCTCCGCGAGGGCATCCACTTCCACGTCTTCCCCGACTCCGCGTCGTCCCCTTCCTATGCCTCGCCATTGTCCACCGCCGTGGTGCTCTCGGTGCGGCGTGGTCAATGTGGTCAATGACCGACTTCCATTGGAAGAGTACCATATGTGGAGAGGCTGATAGCTGGGTCCACGGCAGCCGCAAGGAAGTGCCTCCTTATTACACGGAAAACTATTATTCCTCCACCTGACAGCGGGGACCCACCGGACGGGCCACCAGTATTTTGCGAAAAAAAATCGTTTCCCCCTGACTGTTGGGACCCACCGGACGGGCCACCGTATTTCACGAAAAAATGTTCCCCCCGCTGTCATCTCGGACCCGCCAGAAGTGCCTCCTTATTACACACAAAAAATGAATACTCCCCCGGCTAGCTAGGACCCACCTTGCTAGGAGGCTGACTTGTGGGCCTACTAAGTTGACGGGGACGAAGGGCTATGTGAACTTTGTCAATATGAACGATTCTAGCTCCGGTGACCGTACAATGTCCATCCAATGGCTGTAGTGCTTCTTCAACCTCTGGTCTTCTTGCTCCAGCCGCCCAAAGCAGCGCCGGTCGTGCCGCATGCTCCTGCCTCCCATGGTCGGCTGTGCTACCGCAGAGGCCTCACCACCCCCTAGTATTCCCACCGCTAGCCAGGCCCTGCAGCGACGGCAGCCTCACACCGCAGCCGAACCAGTGAAGCCTCGTAGTCCTCTCCGCGCGGGCTTCCACTGCCGCGTCTTCCCCGGCTCCGCGTCGTCCCCTTCCTAGGCCTCGCCATCGTCCACCGTCATGGTGCTCTCCACGCGGCGTGGTCAACGTGTTCAAGGAACGACTTCCATCGGAAGAGTACTGTACGTGGAGAGGTTGACAGCTGGGTCCACGGCCACAACCCAGTTTTTTTTGTGATTTGCCAAGTAAGTCGCTTTGTCAGGCCTGTTGGGCTGCAAATCTTTCAAGACGAGGAGAGCTTTCATTTGGCTGGCCGAGAAAATGGCCCATCAGTAATGAGAAATGGGTTGTACATTTTGAAAACACATCAAACCGGCAATTAGTTTCAAATATCTTTTTTTTCATTTCAAGATTTTAAATTACATTAATTTTTATGCATGGAGAATTTGTTGGATTTTATATTGATATACGTTTATTTTTAAAATCAGTTTGAATATGAGTCGAAATTTCAGGATTAAAAACAGTTCGGACCGCACCGAAATATGCAAAATTTCGTATAATTTTTAACCGTTGCCACAATATGGGCTGTAATGCTAACAAAAAGAATATGGGCTCCAAAAAAACCTTAAGAATTAGCAAATGGGTTGTAAATTATTAGAAATAATGGCAGATGGGTTGTATGCTATTTTCCACAGATTTGAGGCTTTCCTAAAAAAAGGTTGACGCACAAGCACTGACTATTGGATGTCCATCCAACGGCCGGCGTGCTTCTTCAATCTCTGCTCTTCATGCTCCAGCCGCTCAAACAAGCGCCGGCAGGACTGCCTGCTCCCTCCTCCTCGCGGCCGGCTATGCTGCCGCGCAGGCCTCACCGCCCGACCGTACTCCCATCACTGGCCTAGCCATCCCTCTACTCACCCACACCTGCTGCTATTCTCCGGCGACGGCAGACGAACCAGTAAACCCTCGTACAGTCGTACTCCCCTCCGCGTGGGAAACAACTGCCGAGTCTTCCATGCCTCTGTGTCGTCCCCTTCCTAGGCCTCGCTGTCGTCCACAGCCCTGGTGCTCTCGGCGCGGCGTGGTCAACATGGTCAAGGAACGACTTCCATCGGACGTGGACTGTACATGGAGAGGCTGACAGCTGGGTCCACGGCCGAAGCAAGGAAGTGCCTCCTTATTACGCGGAAAATAATGATTCCTCCACCTGATAGCTAGGACCCACCAGACGGGCCACTGTATTTCTTGAAAAAAATGTTTCCCTCTGACTGTTGGGACCCACCAGCTACATCTTCGCATGCAAGGAAGTGCGTCCGGGCAAAAAAACGATTCGCCCCCTGACTCCTGGGACCGACCAGCTACATCTTCGCAGGCAAGGAAGTGCCTGACAGCCGGGACCCACCTGGTCGAAGCATACGTAGCGTTGTCATTCTGGTCGCGAACGTGTACGTACATACTGATCGATGTAGAGGTGTGCACGTGCCGTAGTAGAGGCGCGCACGTGTCGTAGTAGAGGCGCGCACGTAGCATTTACACGTACTTACAGCGGCCAGGGTGCAAGAAAGAAAATACGGCCACGTATGTGTACATATGGGCGGGGTCTCGAACGCCTACTCGCGCATACGTACGGCCAGGGCTCGTGTACATGGCTGGGTCGGAACAGAGAAATAGCGTCGTCGTCGTGTTCATGGGGAGGCAACAGAATGCGTCGTGTTCATGGGGAGGCAACAGAATGTGTCGTGTTCATGGGGAGGCAACGGAATGCGTCGTGTTCATTGGGAGGGCTTGGACGGAACAAGCGATGGAAACGAGGCCTGGCGTATCGCAGAACAGAGGAAACGACCTTGTGTTCGACCGGCCACGTTCGAAACGGGATCCTATTCATCGGGAGGGGTCTGGCGTACCGCAAACGGAGGAAATGGACCTCCTACGGTCGAAACGGGGGTCCTGCTGATCGGGAGGGGTGTGGCGTACTGCAAAACGGAGGAAACGGACTTGTGTTGGAGCGCTACGGTCGAAACGGGGGTCCTGTTCATCGGGAGGGGTGTGGCGTACCGCAAAACGGGACTCCACGGGATACTGTTCATCTCCACCATCGACCTCCTCCAGCCTCCACCGTGCGCTACTCCACCGGCTACTGTTCAACCACCCCTCCACCGTCTACTGTTCATCCAGCCGTCCACACCACGGGGTCCTGTTCAACCACCCCTCCACGGGCACCCCTCCACCATCTATTGTTCATCCAGCCCTCCACACCACGGGGTCCTGTTCAACCACCCCTCCACCGTCTACTATTCATCCAGCCCTCCACACCACGGGGTCCTGTTCATCCACCCCTCCACGGGCACCCTCCACCGTCTACTATTTATCCAGCCCTCCACCACACCACGGGGTCCTGTTCATCCAGAGGCAACGCCACCGCTCACTGTTCATCCAACCCCCCCCCCCCCGCAACGCTCACTGTTCATCCTATCGATCGGCTTCAGTTAGCAGCAGTAGCGAAGGAATCGCTCGATCGGGTTCAGTTAACAGCCATCGATCGATCGCTCGGGTTCAGTAACGCGTAGCCTGCAGTGCAATCGCTCGGGTTCAGTTAGAGCCCAACGCCTCACTCGGGTTCAGTTAGAGCCAACGCCTCGCACACATGCGTGTACGTGTACGAGAGAAACGCGCATCGCTCGCCCCCCGCCCCCGACCTCCCACCGTAACCGAGAACTCCCCGAAATCCCCCCCCCCTCGCTTCTACCACGGTTTCTTCCGTCATGGGCGGCCCAAAGAATGTCATGCAGCTGCGTCTTCGGCCCGCCCAGGACGAAAAGCCCATTTTCTATCATGATTTTTTGTCATAGAAGTAGGAGCCCACCACATCTATGATGATACCAGGTTTTTTCACAATTATCGTCATAGAAGTGTCATATGTATGACAGAAAAAAATTCGTTCGGCCCAAAATGTCACGAATGTGTTTTTTTTGTAGTGAATAGACAGCTTAAATTAATTCTGCAAAAGACTGTTAATAGATCTAGAAAGAATTGGTCCAAGAAACTTGATGATGCATTGTGGGCCTATAGAACTGCATACAAAAATCCTATGGGTATGTCTCCATATAAAATGGTTTATGGAAAAGCATGTCACTTACCTCTCGAACTAGAACATAAGGCATATTGGGCCATTAAAGAGCTCAACTATGACTTCAAACTTGCCGGTGAGAAGAGACTATTTGACATTAGCTCACTTGATGAATGGAGAACCCAGGCCTGTTTAAAGAATAGGTTAAAAGATGGCATGACAAAAGGATACAAAAACATGAGTTTAATGTAGGTGATTATGTATTGTTATACAACTCTCGTTTAAGATTTTTTTGCAGGTAAACTCGTCTCTAAATGGAAAGGTCCTTAAGTTATCGAGGAGGTCTATCATTCCAGTGCCATAAAAATCAACAACTCCGTAGGCACAAATCCGAGGGTGGTGAACGGTCAAAGAATCAAACACTATATCTCAGGTAATCCTATAAATGTTGAAACTAATTTCATTGAAACGTAACCCTGGAGGAGTATATAAGGGACACCTTCCAGAACGTTTCAGCCTCCGAAAAGGAAGGTACGGTAAGTAACCCAACTCCAAAACAGTTCTAATAGCAATTTTTCTCCATTTTGGAATAATTGAGAAAATAGAAAAAAAAAGAAGCAGTCCGGAAAGGACACGAGGCGTCCACGAGGGTGGAGGGCGCGCCCTACCCCCTGGGCACGCCCCCATGCCTCGTGGGCACCTCCTATGCCCTCCGGACTCTGTTTTCTTGCACAATACTTTTTTTGGTCGGTAAAAATTCATTATATAATCTCCCGAAGGTTTTGACCACCGTACCACCCAATTATCCTCTATTTTTGTTTCGAGTTGTTCTGCTACAGATTTAGAGCAAGATGTCATCTCAAGACTTTGACGGAGAGAGCTATGTCTCACATCTCATTGCTGACCCAAAGACCTGTGGGGACCTATCTCCCTATGGTCGAACTACGGATGATGAGGAGGATGCTCATTTGAGGAGGATCAATGATTCAAGTTCGGAGGAGGAGGATGTTCCTCTACCTCATCCTGGGGATATGCACGTGAAGTTCAAGAAGTCTAGTCTCCCTAAGAGAGCTAAACTGTCTAACAACCAATTTATTCCTTCTCGTTTTCGGCAGAAAAGCAAAGGAGATTTATGTGACAAGATCTTGATGCTGGAATCGGAGGTCAATGATTTAAAGGAGGAGATCGCTCTTCTCAATTACAATATGAAAAAGCTGAAGGCACAATTGTCATCATCATCACCATCTCCTGCACATCTGAAGAAAGAGACATAAATACATGGGTATGGGCACTCCCCTTGGCAACTACCAAGCTTGGGGGAGTGCCCCAGTATAGTATCACCGTCACACCTTTATCTTTACCGTTTTTCTAGTACGATCCTTTTGGTAATATCTTGATCTAGTAGAACAAAGTTTTAGTATGATTTAGTCTTGAGTTTCGCTTTATGATCCTACTATGTAATTGAGTCCATGAGCTATATATAATAAAGATTAGATTTGAGTCAAGGGCTTGGTTATCTTGCTATGATCTTGAGAAAAAACAGAAAGAATAAAAAGAAATAAAGAGATCATATTGATCTTATGGAGAGTAATGACTTCACATATAAAGAGTATGATGAATAAAAGTTGTTGAGAGTTGACAAACATAGTTTTGGTCATCGTTACAATTAATAGGAATTAATAAAGAAAGAGAGGTTTCCACATATAAATATACTATCTTGGACATCTTTTATGATTGTGAGCACTCATTAAAATATGACATGCTAAAAAGTTGACGTTGGACAAGGAAGACAACGTAATGGGTTATGTTTTCTTACATCTAAAATAAATTATATTGTCATGGATCATCCAACATGTTGAGCTTGCCTTTCCCCCTCATGCTAGCCAAATTATTTGCACCAAGTAGAGATACTACTTGTGCTTCCAAATATCATTAAACCCAGTTTTGCCATAGAAGTCCACCATATCTACCTATGGATTGAGTAAGATCCTTCAAGTAAGTTGTCATTGTTGCAAGCAATAAAAATTTCTCTCTAAATATGTATGATTTATTAGTGTGGAGAAAATAAGCTTTATACGATCTTGTTATGTGGAAGAAATAATAGCGACATACTGCATAATAAAGGTTCATATCACAAGTGGCAATATAAAGTGACGTTCTTTTGCATTAAGATTTCATGCATCCAACCATAAAAACACATGACAACCTCTGCTTCCCTCTGCGAAGGGCCTATCTTTTATTCTTGTCTTATACTTCATACAAGAGTCATGGTGATCTTCACCTTTCCTTTTTACATTTTATCATTTGGCAAGCTCTGTGTGTTGGAAAGATCCTGATATATATAGCTAATTGGATGTGAGTTTTCATGAACTATTATTGTTGACATTACCCTTGAGGTAAAAGGTTGGGAGGCAAAACTATAAGCCCCTATCTTTCTCTGTGTCCGATTAAAACTTCATACCCATAAATATTGTGTGAGTGTTAGCAATTGTGAAAGACTAAATGATAGTTGAGTATGTGGACTTGCTGAAAAGCTCTTATATTGACTCTTTCTGATGTTATGATAAATTGCAATTGCTTCAATGACTGAGATTATAGGTTGTCAGCTTTCAATGAAGTTTCTGATTCATACTTGAAATGGTGAATGAATTGTTACTTTAGCATAAGAAATCATATGACAATATATATATATATATATATATATATGTGTGTGTGTGTGTGTGTGTGTGTGTGTGTTGTTGTTGTTCTAAGAATGATCATGATGCCCTCATGTTCGTATTTTATTTTATCGACACCTCTGTCTCTTAACATGTGGACATATTTTTCGATATCGGCTTCCGCTTGAGGACAAGCGAGGTCTAAGCTTGGGGGAGTTGATACGTCCATTTTGCATCATGCTTTTATATCGATAGCTATTGCATTACGGGCTGTTATTACACATTATGTCACAATACTTATGCCTATTCTCTCTTATTTTACAAGGTTTACATGAAGAGGGAGAATGCCGGCAGCTAGAATTCTGGGATGGAAAAGGAGCAAATATTATAGACCTATTCTGCACAACTACAAAAGTCCAGAAACATCACGAAAGTTAGTTTTAGAATATGTAAAAAATATTGGGCGAAGGAAGCACCAGAGGGGGCCACCCACCATCCACGAGGGTGGGGGGCGCTCCCTACCCCCCTAGGCGCGCCCCCTTGCCTTGTGGGCCCCCTTGGCAGGCCTCCAGTGCCCATCTTTGGCTATATGAAGTCTTTCGCCCTAGAAAAATCATAAAAAAGCTCTCGGGATGAAACTCCACCGCCATGAGGCGGAACCAATCTAGGGCTCCGGCGGAGCTGTTCTACCAGGGAAACAACCCTCCGGGAGGGGGAAATCATCACCATCGATCCTCTTATCGGGAGGGGGTCAATCTCCATCAAGACCTTCACCAGCACCATCTCATCTCAAACCCTAGTTCATCTCTTGTATCCTATCTTTGTCCCAAAACCTCAGATTGGTACCTGTGGGTTGCTAGTAGTGTTGATTACTCCTTGTAGTTGATGCTAGTTGGTTTATTTGGTCGAAGATCATATGTTCAGATCCTTTATGCATATTAATACCCCTCTGATTATGAACATGAATATGATTTGTGAGTAGTTACGTTTGTTCCTAAGGACATGGGAGAAGTCTTGCTATAAGTAGTCATGTGAATTTGGTATTCGTTCGATATTTTGATGAGATGTATGTTGTCTCTCCTCTAGTGGTGTCATGTGAACGTTGACTAGACACTTCACCATTGTTTGGGCCTAGGGGAAGGCATTGGGAAGCTTAAACCCTATTTTATGCGTTGCTTCGTAAGGGGTTGATTTGGATCCATATGGTTCATGATATGGTTAGGTTTACCTTAATACTTCTTTTGTAGTTGCGGATGCTTGCAAGAGGGGTTAATCATAAGTGGGATGCTTGTCCAAGGAAGGGCAGTACCCAAGCACTGGTCCACCCACATATCAAATTATCAAAGTAACGAACGTGAATCATATGAGCGTGATGAAAACTAGCTTGACACTAATTCCCATGTGTCCTCGGGAGCGCTTTCCTTTATATAAGACTTTGGCCATGCTTGTCCTTTGCTAAAAAAATGACTGGGCCATCTTGTTGCACCTTATTTACTTTTATTATTTGTTACCCGTTACAAATTACCTTATCACAAAACTATCTGTTACCGATAATTTCAGTGCTTGCAGAGAATACCTTACTGAAAACTGCTTATCATTTCCTTCCGCTCCTCGTTGGGTTCGACACTCTTACTTATCGAAAGGACTACGATAGATCCCCTATACTTATGGGTCATCACATTTCGACGTGGATAGTTATGTATTCACAACAATCATAGTATTGCCCTGTTTATTCCTCGGTTTCAATGTGTGTACTTTGTTTTCCATTCTTATATGTTCTATTTCAATGTGTGTATATACGCTTTCCATTCTGTATATGTGGATGATAACAGGTAGATTCAAATTAGTATACAAAAATAGATAGAAAATGGAATTCATAATATATATATATTAATTGTTCATCTGTTCATCACAGAATATATATATATATATATATATATATATAAAATATCATCACATATATGTGATGATACTTAACTACCAGGTACAATGCATAAAATTGAAAACAAACAATACTAAATCTAATAATCCCTCCTGGGGGCAGTATTCCGGCAGCCCCTCACCATCAGCTCCCTGGTGCGCGGCGTCTTCCCAGTGTGGAGGCAGTACTCCGCCTCCTCCGCCTCGTAGCGCTCGACGTACCGATCTGCCTCTTGCTGGTGGACACGCGTGGACGATCTTGCCATTTCTTTGGACGCCCACCGGAGCTCCTCGTCAGTGGCACGCTGGAGCTTATCGGCCCACCTCCGCGCAGCGATGAGGCGCCCAACGCATATGACCTTGCTCACGAAGTACCCGTCTTCATACACCTCCTCCGCACGATGACACGCCCGCTCCCAAAGCTCCGCCGCCTAATTTTTCCAGGCAGCATCACGGGCTTCACAGGTCGCCTGGTACCTGGCTTCCTCCTCCGCCATCTCCTTCTTGAACGCCACTTGCCTATCTTTCTCAACCGCCAGCAGCAAATTCCACAGACAAAGATTGCACTGGCCCCAAAACCAATCCAAAGTTGGGGGGTCCGACGTAACCTCGTCCGGCGGCGCGTACGGGTCCTTGTTGCTGTTATTCAAGTGAGCGTCCTCGGCGGGCGGCGACTCCTTGTCGGCACGTGGGTAGACCGGCGGCACCATGTTAGAGATTTGAGAGACAGAGGGCGAGCGAGGGGAGGATGTAGATGAGAATGCAGGCGGTACGATGTGAGCAAGGTAGTATTTATTGGCGGCCGGAATCTAGATCGACGGGAATAGTACACCACCGGTCGCCAAAATTTACGAGTACTGTAGTTTGAATTACACACGATTCCCGTAGCAAAATCCGTGTGTGAACATAATAGCTGACGATTTCCAATACAAAGCCGTGTTTGATTAATGATCCCCGTCACTCACCTACCAAACCTCAAGTCGCAAGATAGAGTGCCAATCGTGTGTGGCCGGTTTTATTGCTAGATCTTTACATTTTATTTTTTGAACACCAGATATTTACATCGTCTGATGATTTTTTTAACTCACACACAAGTACACAAAAATAAGATTTTTTTCAAACCATTATGGTTAGCCGTTGCATGTAGATGTAGTTCAAATTTGAATTACGATCATTAAATGGCTAGAAAATCACTTAAATGTCTTTAAAAGGTCAAATGACCCCTGAAATTTTCCAAATGTTCACATGACAGTTGTATTAGTGCATGTTAAACGTAGAAAAAAATTGATATGCGTGAGGGGGTGCTGCACATCCGCGATGTTGACGGGTCAAAGAAGACCGGAAGCACGGAGGCAAGGCTTGAAGCAATGGAGCAGCAAGTCTTCAAGTCCCAAGGGATGGCGGAACATGGACGCAACTCCAATCACTTCATGATCGCGGAGTTTACCCGTGACCACAAGCTAGACGCCAAGAACATCGAAGAGGCCATCTGCAAGCTTCATGAGAGAATCGAGCATCTCCAAGCCCAGATCTATGACCTGCAAAACCAAAACTGTGAGTATGAATACAGATTTACGAAGATGAGTTTGGTTGCAGATTTGAGGAACTCGGAGACTCGTTCATCTTTTTACGATGGTGAAACTACACTACAGCAGGAGGCTGCTAATGCAACACTACGATCAGAGACCCTTTGACGAAATTGTGTGCGATGCAATAATCGCAAACGGTGGTGTAAAAACCGTCAAAAGGGTGCAAAACGTTTGCGATGGAGGATGCATCAAACACGGTTCATATTTTAGTTGCGTGTGCGATGCAGGGCATACGGTTCAGTTCAATTAACTATTTGCGATGAGGAGGAACAAAAGAAATGGGCAACCAGATGAAGGTTTGTGCGATATACAACATACCGTTCACTCGGATGAACTGTTTGTGATTAGGCAACACAAAAGAAACAGTCAGCCGGATCAAGGTGTGTGCGATATATGGCATGCGGTTCGCTCGGATGAACTATTTGCGTTGATACAAGAGAACAGAAACGGCTCAATATATCAAGATGTGTGTGATACGCGACAAACATGACTATAATCAGAAATGTGTACGAAGATCGATAATAACACAGATGATTGATTCTAATAAGACATATGTGATATGCTCTGTCTACACAACATCTATTGGCCATTGGCCTCGAGGTTCTTGTTTTTTAAGACATGTTAAATAAGGTCTACCACATTACTTTTTGACAATGTGCGATACGTGGCATACAGTTGATCCGTCTGACCTCTTTGTGATGGAATAAGCCGTGTGTGTTGTGGGAAAACGCTTGCTAGTATTCAACCATTTGCGATTGATGAGTTCATCACCGACGGGTTCCGTAGTGTGGTCCGTGTTCATCTGATCATCATTTATTTCTTGTGCTAGCTCGATGTTCTTTCTATGCTAAATTTCCATTAATTGATGGCGTTTTATGAACACGCCACCGTTTCCCGCCATTTTCTCACCTATTTCCCACCACCCAGCGATATTGCACATAAACCTAGGAGGGGCGCGATGCACGGAGGCGACAAGCGCAGCCTGTAGCACATCCACCTTTTCCAAGCATGCCAACCCACCAAAGCGCCGCCTTTGCCATCAACCTGGTCGACGAGGAAAACGAGTAGGCACCACGGCCTGTCAAGGCTGAGGCGCTCCGCGGCAACGTGATGGACGACGCTGTGATGCGCATCATCGCCAGGGTTGAGCAGACCTTTGGCGCATGGTGCTTGAGCGCCGCAGATCAAGATAGGCATGTCAGCACCGACAGGCTGCAGCTCGCTGCACAACATGATCGATGGCGCGCCGCAGAGCAAGCTATGCGCGCCCGCGCCGATAGGCTGCGGCTCACCACATGGCGGGACCGTTGGAGCATCGCAGAGCGAGAGGCGCGGCGCACCGCATAGCAAGAGAGGATCCATCAGCGCTTGCTTGCTGTCAACACGGCGTCGCAACTAGGTACATGTCCCGTCAGTACCCCCATTCCTCGCCAGGAGTGGGCAGAGGCCCTCGGCGCCGTACTTGCACCAGAGGTCGGCCGCGCCGTACTTGCACCGGATGCCCGCAGCGCCGTTCGTATGGGTCGCACTGTTCGCCATGTCCGCAGCCCGCTCGATGCCAACACGCTGGTCCATAGGCTCGGCTGCCTCCTTCGCCCAGGTGTCCACCTGGGCGCAGTAGAGGAACATGGCCGTCGCATCTTCGAGATGGTGATCTTCGATGAAATAGCCAACTTGAAGCTCGAGATCGCGCTCTAGATGTACCGCGAGCGTGTCAACCACTTGGACGAACGCCTGCATGAGTTCAGGCAAAGCCAAGAGCTACCGTAGGCAAGGGCTGCTGGTCATGGTCTCATGGACGTGTTTTATTTTGTTGAGTCGTTTCGACGTGGATAGCTATGTATTCACAGCAATCATAGTATTGCTCTGTTTATTCCTCGGTTTCAATGTGTGTACTCTGTTTTCCGTTCTTATATGTTCTGTTTCAATCTGTGTATATACGCTTTTCATTCTGTATATATGGATGATAACAGCTAGATTCAAATTAATATACAAAAACTGATAGAAAATGGAATTCATAATATATATAAATATGTATATTAATTGTTCATTAGTTCATCACAGAATATATATATATATATATATATATATATATATATATATATAATCACATATACGTGATGATACTTAACTACTAGGTACAATGCATAAAATTGAAAACGAACAATACTAAAACTAATAATCCCTCCTGGGGCCAGTATTCCGGCAGCCCCTCGCCAGCAGATTCCTGGTGCGCGGCGTCTTCCCAGTGCGGAGGCAGTACTTCGCCTCCTCCGCCTCGCAGCACTTGACGTACCGATCTGCCTCTTGATGGTGGATGCATGCGGACGATCTTGCCATTTTGTTGGACACCCACCGGAGCTCCTCGTCACTGGCACGCTGGAGCTTATCGGCCCACTGATACGTCTCCAACGTATCTATAATTTTTGATTGCTCCATGCTATTATATATATTCTGTTTTGGATGTTTAATGGGCTTATTTATACACTTCTATATTATTTTTGGGATTAACCTATTAACCAGAGGCCCAGCCCAAATTGTTGTTTTTTTTTGCTTATTTCAGTGTTCCGCAGAAAAAGAATATCAAACGGAGTCCAAACGGAATGAAACCTTCGGGAGCGTGATTTTTGGAACAAACGTGATCCAGAGGACTTAGAGTGGACGTCAAGCAATCAACGATGAGGCCATGAGGCAGGGGGCGCGCCTACCCCCCTGGGCGCACCCTCCACCCTCGTGGGCCCCTCATTGCTCCATTGACCTACTTCTTCCTCCTATATATATTGACGTACCCCGAAAACATCCAGGAGCATCACGAAACCCTATTTCCACCGCCGCAACCTTCTGTACTTAAGAGATCCCATCTTGGGGCCTTTTCCGGAGCTCCGCCGAAGGGGGCATTGATCACCGAGGGCCTCTACATCAACTCCATGGCCCCTCCGATGATGTGTGAGTAGTTTACTTCAGACCTTTGGGTCCATAGCTAGTAGCTAGATGGCTTCTTCTCTCTCTTTGGATCTCAATACAAAGTTCTCCTCGATTCTCTTGGAGATCTATTCGATGTAATCTTCTTTTATGGTGTGTTTATCGAGATCCAATGAATTGTGGGTTTATGATCAAGTTTATCTATGAAATTTCTTGGAATCTTCTCTGAATTCTTTTTTGTATGATTGGTTTATCTTTGCATGTCTCTTCGAATTATCAGTTTGGTTTGGCCTACTAGATTGATCTTTCTTGCAATGGGAGAAGTGCTTAGCTTTGGGTTCAATCTTGCGGTTCTCGATCCTAGTGACAAAAAGGGAAACAACACATATTTTATTGTTTCCATCGAGGATAAAAAGATGGGGTTTACACCATATTGCATGAGTTTATACCTCTACATCATGTCATCTTGCTTAAGGCATTACTCTGTTCTTATGAACTTAATACTCTAGATGCATGCTGGATAGCGGTCGATGTGTGGAGTAATAGTGGTAGATGTAGAATCGTTTCGGTCTACTTGTCTCGGGCGTGATGCCTATATACATGATCATACCTAGATATTCTCATAATTATTGTCTTTTCTATCAATTGCTCGACAGTAATTTGTTCACCCACCGTAATACTTATGCTATCTTGAGAGAAGCCACTAGTGAAACCTATGGCCCTCGGGTCTATTTTCCATCATACAAGTTTCCAATCTATTTTATTTTGCAATCTCTACTTCCAATCTATATCATAAAAACACAAAAAATATTTATCTTATTATTATCATCTCTATCAGATCTCACTCTTGCAAGTGG
Organism: Triticum aestivum; assembly: GCF_018294505.1. NCBI lineage: Eukaryota > Viridiplantae > Streptophyta > Magnoliopsida > Poales > Poaceae > Triticum > Triticum aestivum. Next base: position 533,475,336 of record NC_057803.1, read on the forward strand.
TCATGAAGGGATTGACAACCCCTTTATCGCGTTGGTTGCAAGGTTCTTATTTTTTGTGTGGGTACGAGGTGACTCACGCATGGTCTCCTACTGGATTGATACCTTGGTTCTCAAAAACTGAGGGAAATACTTACGCTGCTTTACTGCATCACCCTTTCCTCTTCAAGGGAAAACCAACGCAGTGCTCAAGAGGTAGCACCCACCTTCACGCAGCGACGAGGCAGCCAGCGCATATGAGCTTCCTCGCGAAGTACCTGTCTTCGTACAGCTCCTTCGCACAATGACGCGCCCGCCCCCAGAGCTCCGCCGCCTCCTTTTTCAAGGCGGCATCACGGGCTTCACAGGCCGCCTGGTACCTTGTCACACCCTCGATGCGGCTATATCTCCTACGTGTCGAAGCACGACTTAGAGGCATAACCGCATTGAAAGCAATGTCGCAAGTAAGGTAATCTTCACAACAACCCATGTAAATAGATAATAGGGGAAAAGGTACATAGTTGGCTTACACTCGCCACGTCACACAAATAGGTGAATAACATTACAATCATCCAATACACTCATGGTCCGACTACGGTACCAAAATAAAGATCAACCCCCACATGCGACAAAGTCCCCGATCGCCCCAACTGGGCACCACTACTGATCATCTGGGAAAGACACATAGTAACGGCGAGAGTCTTCGTCGAACTCCCACTTGAGCTCAAGCGCATCATCTGGAATGGTATAATCGGTCCCTGCATCTGGTTTGGAAGTAATCTGTGAGTCACGGGGACTCAGCAATCTCACACCCTCGCGATCAAGACTATTTAAGCTTATAGGAAGGGTAAAAGGTATGAGGTGGAGCTGCAGCAAGCGACTAGCATGTTTGGTGGCTAACATACGCAAATGAGAGCGAGAAGAGAAGGCAAGGCACGGTCGATAAAACTATGATCAAGAAGTGATCCTATAACAACCTACGTCAAGCATTACTCCAACACCGTGTTCACTTCCCGGACTCCGCCGAGAAGAGACCATCACGGTAACACACGCGGTTGGTGCATTTTAATTAAGTTCAACTTCAGGTTTTCTACAACCGGACATTAACAAATTCCCATCAGCCCATAACCGCGGGCACGGCTTTCAAAAGTTCAAAACCCTGCAGGGGAGTCCCAACTTAGCCCATCACAAGCTCTCACGATCAACGAAGGATATTCCTTCTAGCGGGAAGACCCAATCAGACTCGGAATCCTGGTTACAAGACATCCTCGACAATGGTAAAACAAGTCCAGCAAGACCACCCGCTGTGCCGACAAATCCCGATAGGAGCTGCACATATCTCGTTCTCAGGGCACACCGGATAAGCTAAGCGTACGGGAGCCAACATAACTCAAGTTGCCAAGGGACGGCCCCGCACGGTGCTCTGGGTTGGACCAACACTTAGACAAGCACTGGCCCGGGGGTTTAAAAATAAATATAACCCTCGGGATGCGCGACTCCCATGGGAAAAAGGCTAGGTGGCAAATGGTAAAACCAAGGTTGGGCCTTGCTGGAGGAGTTTTATTCAAGGCGAACTATCAAGGGGTTCCCATTATAACCCAACTGCGTAAGGAACGCAAAATCCGGGAACATAACACCGATATGACAGAAACTAGGGCGGCAAGAGTGGAACAAAACACTAGGCATAAGCTTAGTGTTATTGTGATATCCCAACAGTAACCATGTCCCAAACATGGAACAAGCTTCAATCTTCACCTGCAACTAACAACGCTATAAGAGGGGGCTGAGCAAAGCGGTAACATAGCCAAACAACGGTTTGCTAGGACAAGGTGGGTTAGAGGCTTGGTTCAACTTAGGAGGCATGATAGGCAAGTGGTAGGTATCGCAACATAGGCATAGCAAAAGAGCGAGCAACTAGCAAGCAAAGATAGAAGTGATTTCGAGGGTATGGTCATCTTGCCTGAAATCCCGCAAGGAAGAAGAACGAGTCCATGAAGAAGACAAACGGATGTAGTCGAATGGGTCCTCACAATCACGACGTTACCAGAATCAACCCGAAGAAGCAACATCGGAAAGAAGCACACAACATAGTAAACAACCAACACATGAACATGGTATGATATGCGGAATGCGGTATGCGATGCATATGCATGATCTGGAAAGGAATGATTGAACCTGGCCTCAACTTGGAAATCCAAGAGTGCCACTGGAAAGGTGAGGCGATTTTGGTTGAAATCGATATAAAGATCACCGGAATCGGATGCACGGTTTGGAAATGGCAAGCAAAACAAATATGGCACCGGTCTGCGATAAACAACAAGTAGCCATCTAAATGCATCAAGATAATTATGCTACAGCACTCAAACATGGCAACAAGATACATGGCAGGGATCCACTAATGATGCTTGACAAAAGATGAACATTGAGCTACGGCTAAAACACTCATTAACAGGTTCAAACAAGAATGGCAAAAGTGCAAATGATAACAGGTTTCAGACTTAGTGAAATTAACACAAGTCTGGAATTTATCATCCGGAAGCACACTTTAAAGCATGAAAACTACATGCTACAGGAACTTAACATGGCAAAGCAAGGCATGGCATGAAGCTACTCAAAGCACTTAACAAAAGTCCCTTAGTGACCTTGAGCCAAAACGGATCATAAAATACAATTGCAAGCATGTGAACATGGCAAAAACATAAACAAATCTCAGACTTAGAGAAAAACTGGAGCATGCAAATCAGTTAACGAGTAGGCATGTACACGAGCTCGATACACTCACTACAGAGCATGGCATGACAAACTAAGCATACACCAATCAATAATACATATCATAGAAGCTAGACATGGCAAGAACAACAACATAGCATGCACGGATCAATAGCAACATCCTCGACAAAATCGCTAACAAGTCAACAATCTGCCAGGATTCACAAAATAGCAAAAGTAGAGCTCGATTGTCTCAATCTAGGGTGCTCCATAAATGCAAACAAAGACATGGATGGATATATCACCACAATGTTAACAAAACATCCTTACTGGTCATCCTCAAAAGAGGCATGGATCACTAGGAAACAACATGAACATATGGCATAACGACAAAATCAGGACAAGGACTTAGTGAAATTCTAAGTCCCTGAAATCAGCATTACCGATTATGCTACTTTGCAAGCTTGTGCTAGTCACCACACATATCACAAAAATACATGGAAAGAACTTCTATAAAGATGGCATGGCATATAACAAAACACATGTAGAGCTCAGGATCATATCATGCACACATTAATCATGGCAAAAATGACAAATATCTATTTGATGAAACAGATCTGCCAAGTTTATCACATAGCCCTCTTCCAACAGCATTTCGGGCATCAAGATGAGCTCAAATGAAAATGATGCAATGAGAAGAAATGATGTACTCGTCGAGACGAACATTTTGATATGCTACACGCGCGAATCGGAGCTACGGATGCAGAGTTATGATGCGATGAAAATGCCCAAAAAAATACTAGAATCTAGGGGACTTAGTGGTTTTTTTTTCACCTCGCGAGAAAAAAAACACCAGGCCGGAGGAAATGGGCTGGCGGGGACGGAGCTGGGCCGCGGGGAGGAGTTGGGCCATGGCCCACGTGGCCGGCGAGGGAGGTCAATGGGCGCGGCGACGATCTCCCGATCCGATCCATGGCGGCGGCGACGCTGGAGGACTCCGGCAAGGTGCGAAGGACGGCGCACATCGGATGCGAGGCAGCGAGGTGACCTGAGGCGGCAGCGCAACAACGGGAACACGGCGCCTCGGCGACCGTGTGTCTAAGGCGACGAATGAGGAAGCTGGGCGTCGGTGACGACGAACGCCGGAGAGTCGGCGGGGTCTCCGATGAGGTCCGGCACTGGGCGCGCAAATCCGGCGAGAGGTGCGACGATGGGGCAGGCACGGCTGTGAGGCGCCTCGGGCGCGGAGGACAGGTGGCAGCGGCTGCGGGCTCGCGCGGGCCGGATCTGGGCCCGGTGGCGAAGTGGGGCGGCGCGGCGCTGAGGTGGCGCGCTGGGAGTGGCTGAGGAGTCAAGGTTGGTGACGTGGCGGCTCCGGATTGGTCCGGGTGAGGTGGCGGCAGCGGCGGACATTGTCCGGCTCGGCGCGGACGTGTGCGGCGGCGCGAGGATGAAGAAGACTAGGGTTAGACTGCGCGAAAATTTTAGAGGGGAGCACATATTTATAGGTAGAGGGAGCTAGGAGAGTCCAAATGAGGTGCGATTTTCGGCCACGCGATCGTGATCGAATGACCGAGATGATGGAGGAGGTTTAGGTGGGTTTTGGGCCAAATTGGAAGGGTGTTGGGCTGCAACACAAACGAGGCCTTATCGGTCCCTTGGTTAACCGTTGGAGTATCGAACGAAGTCCAAATGATACGGAACTTGACAGGCGGTCTACCGGTAGTAAACCAAGGCCGCTTGGCAAGTCTTGTTCCAATCCGAAAACGTTTAACACCTGCACACGAAAAGGGGTAGAAAGGGACAACGGGTGACATAGGAGCGCCGGATTGCAAAACGGACAACGGGGAAAATGCTCGGATGCATGAGACGAACATGTATGCAAATGAAATGCACAAGATGACATGATATGCAAAGCATGACACGCAAGCAATGACAAGGCAACAACAGCGAATAACTAGAGCACACCTGGCACATCGGTCTCAGGGCGTCACATACCTGGCTTCCTCCTCCGCCATCTCCTTCATGAACGCCACTTGCCTGCTTTCTCAGCCGGTGGCAGTGACTTCCACAAACAAAGATTGTACTGGCCCCAAAACCAATCCAAATTTGGGGGATCCGGCGTAACCTCGTCCGGCGGCGTGTAAGGGTCCTCGTCACTGCTATTCGAGTGAGCGTCCTCGGGGGGCGGTGACTCCTTGTCGACGCGTGGGCAAACCGGCGGCGTCATGGCAGAGATTTGAGAGAGAGAGAGAGGGCGAGCGAGGGGAGGATGTAGATGAGTATGCGAGCGGGACGACGTGAGCAAGGTAGTATATATTGGCGGCCGGAATCTAGATCGACGGGAATAGTACACACGCCAGTCGCCGGAATTTACGAGTACTGTAGTTTGAATTACACACGATTCCCGTAGCAAAATCCGTGTGTGAACATAATAGCTGACAGTTTCCAATACAGAATCGTGTTTGATTAATGATCCCCGTCACTCACCTACCAAACCTCGAGCCGCGAGATAGAGTGCCAATCGTGTGTGGGTCGGTTGTCTTGCCAAATCTTTACATTTTCTTTTTTGAACACTAGATATTTACATCGTCTGATGATTTTTTAACTCGCATACAAGTACACAAAATAAGATTTTTCAAACCATTATGGTTAGCCGTTGCATGTAGATGTAGTTCAAATTTTAACTACAGTCATTAAATGGCTAGAAAATCATTTAAATGTCTTTAAAAGGTCAAATGACCCCTGAAATTTTCCAAATGTTCACATGACAGTTGTATTAGTGCACGTTAAACGTAGAAAATAATTTGAAGGCCGTAAGAGGAAGCTATCTCCCGTTCGTCATCAAACATGCATTGTTCCCTCTCAGAACCACGAACATTCTAGTGAGTTGCTCCAGTTTGTGAGCGGTGTGTGTCCAAACTTTCGTCAAATAGGCCAATTTTTTTACCACATCATCTTGGTGGCATGACATCACATCAAGCAAGGTTTCATGTTTTTCTGATCATTTTTTAATTTTTTGGAATTAAAATGCCATGGCACTCCATGCATGTGCCCATGCCGTGAGACCAATATGTTTGAAAATTCCTTCTATTTTACTGCACATGGAATTAACTCGCACACAAGTAAACAAATATGATTTTTCAAACCATTATGGTTAGCCGTTGCATGTAGATGTAGTTCAAATTTGAATTACGGTCATTAAATGGCTAGAAAATCACTTAAATGTCTTTAAAAGGTTAAATGATCGCTAGAATTTTCCAAAATTTCACAATATAGTTGTAGTAGTGCACGTTAAACGTACAAAAAATTTGAAGGCCATAAGAGGAAGCTATCTCCTGTTCGTCATCAAACATGCATTGTTCCCTCTCAGAACCAAGAGCCTTCTAGTGAGTTGCTCTGATTTGTGAGGGGTGTGTGTCCAAACTTTCGTCACACATGCCAATTTTTTACCATATCATCTTGGTGGCATGACATTACATCAAGCAAGGTTTCATGTTTTTCTTATCATTTTTTAATTTTTGGAATGAAAATGCCATGGCACTCCATGCATACATATGCATGTGTCCATGTCGTGAGACAAATATGTTTGAAAATTCCTTCTAATTTACTGCACATGGAATAAACTCGCACACAAGTACACAAATATGATTTTTGAAACCGTTATGGTTAGCCGTTGCATGCAGATGTAGTTCAAATTTGAATTACGGTCATTAAATGGCTAGAAAATCATGTAAATTTCTTCAAAAGGTCAAATGACCCCTGAAATTTTCCAAATTTTCACATGACAATTGTATTAGTGCATGTTACACATAGAAAAAAAATTGAAGGTTGTAAGAGGAAGCTATCTCCCGTTCATCATCAAACATGCATTGTTCCCTCTCGGAACCACAAGCCTTCTAGTGAGTTGCTCCGATTTGTGAGGGGTGTGTGTCCAAACTTTCATCGCACATGCCAATTTGTTTTACCACGTCATCTTGGTGGTATGACATTACATCAACCAAGGTTTCATGTGTTTCTAATTTTTTTTGGAATTTAAATGCCATGGCACTCCATGCTTAATTGTGTCACAGTCGTTAGACCAATATGTTTGAAAATTCCTTCCAATTTACTGCACATGGAATTAAATCGCACACAAGTACACAAAATATGACTTTTTAAACTGTTATGGTTAGCTGTTGCATGTACATGTAGTTCAAATTTCAATTACAATCATTAAATGGCTAGAAAATCACTTAAATGTATTAAAAGGTCAAATGACCCTTGAATTTTTCCAAAATTTGACATGACAGTTGTATTAGTACTACAAAATTTCCCGTACATTTAAAACACCATTCCTTGCCACTTTACTCCAAATTCGTCTTTCACAGCGAATAAAAAATATCTACATCATCACACACAGTTGTTTTCTAGGAACCGTTTGTGATGAAAATATCTGGGTCTATTTAAGTGTCCCGCCTTAAGCTTCGTCGGCTCGTCTGCTCCAGTGCCGGCAAACTCCGAATCCACGAATCCCGATCCCCATTCCCACACCCCCTTCTTGCAAAGATGACGCCATGGAAACACTTCATGAAGGCTCGTACGATGGCCGCGTCCCCCCGAGCGCCGCTGACTGCGCCGAGAGCGCGTCTACCTATGCCGAGAGTGCCGCTGCATCCATATTGAGCGCGACCGCTTCAGCCTAGAGGGCGTCTGCGGCAGCCGACATGGCAGCTGTAGTAGCCGAGACGGCTACAGCTGCTGCTGCGACAGCGACTACAAACGCCGAGAGTGCTCGAGCTGTCGTCCGTGTCGCTGATGTCGCCCTGGCCCGGGTCAAGGCCATCCACGCCAAGATCAAGGATGCACACGCCAAGATATTCCAGGCCACCTCGGACTCCAGCATGCAACACACGTCCGAGAAGGCGGCGGTGGCCATGGAGCACCTGCTTTCATATGAGGTCGCTGGGCGGGAGCTGGAGATGCAGGAGGTGCCAGAGATCAAGGAGCGCCGGGAGGAGGAGTTGCGTGTGGCCGAGGTCGAGGTAGAGAAGAGACTGTCCGTCGAGGAATCGGTGGTGGAGTACCAACCCGAGCTCTGGCGCAACCACTACTACGAGTACTACAACCTTGAGGGTGGTGCCGAGAACGAGGACGAGGACGCGATCGACTTCAGCATGGGGACGTGGAGTCAACCAACGGCGACATGTCGCCAGGACAAGTCATCGACGTCTCATCTCACACCGGCGATGCATAGGCTGGCGCGATGGCGGATTTGTTAAAATTATGCTTACTTAGGCTTTGTTTTTAATGCTGGTCTTATGTTAGAGCAATGTTTAGGTCAACTGGCTTTGTTTAATTACTAAAATTACTCGATTCAATAAGTGTGGTTTGTCTGTTGTATGCTCTTTTGTGTGCCCAAATTAGCAAGCGATGTTAAATTATGCAATGATGTACCCAGGGAAATTTCCACCAAAATTTGAATTATCAAACTCATCCCATGCGCGTAAAGTAGAAGAATCCTTTGCGATGCAACCAATCTTTCAAAGTGAATGGTCCGGCGGCACCACGCGCAAAGTTTCCCTCCACATTTCTAAAATTTTGGCCTACCGCCAAAATATCTACCCCGCCCCCACCCCCTTTTCTCCCCGACCACAAGTCACATTTCCCTTGTTTCCTCCTTCCTTCCTTCCTAAGCTATATAGCGCTTCCTCGCTCTCGTTGTCTCACATCCTACCGTCGGGGTCGCCATGGTCTTCTTCAAAGACCTCTCCAGCGGTTCCTCCTCCGGCGACAACTCCTTCACCACTAGGGTATGCCTCTCTTCTCTCTCTCGGGCTATGACTTGGAATGAAGGATTTTTACCCGGTGGTCGATTTGAGTCATTTCTTCCTCTTGTAGCTCCCTAGGACCATCAGTGGCAACGAATGGAGCGGGGTGGCTGAAGATCTATCTGCTCGTTGTCACCATCAATCTCCATGCGTGAAGCTAGTTGCGTTTGAATCTATGGAGAGTGGGAGGAAGTTTCTGGCATGTGTAGAGAAGGTTAGACCCTCTTTCCTTGTTATAAATCATTTGTTAGATGTGATTCAGACACTGTCACGGTCCCAACCCATTCATACCACACCTTCAACCAAACGCATCCTAAGACAGTGTCACAGTTTGTACCTAGTACCTTAAATTGTTGCCATCTCATCAGTGGTGCCATTAGAAAATTATTTGGCACCGCTTCAGCAGTTTGTGTAGCCAACTGTGATCCACACATTCGAGCAGCCAAGCAGTAAAATACTAAATCTTTATGGCACGAAGGAACTGGGCATCAGAGCAACTACGTGCTCCGGAGTCCGAGTCCCAGATTTTTTTCTGCTGCATCGGCTCGCCAGTGCAGGGCACTGGTGCGAGATGTAGCAACAGTTGTATTTACACCAGTTTTGGCCTTAGTGCTATTAGTTCTATGTTACTAAATTTGTGCATGTACACACCTGTTAGTATCAATTTGACGCCATCCAAACACTGTCGCTATGCTATTGCAGTTATATTTACCTTCCTCATAAAATGTTCAATTTGTTATTTATTGTACATTAGTAAGAACTTGTAGCATTGTTGTAGTTAATTATAGCTTCTGATGTTCCAGAATTTGGTTGTTGTCTCAGTAGCAATTAATTCATTTGTACATTGATCTTTTTTAAGAAGATATGTCATAATTAACATGTTTCTTCAGTTTTTCAAAATAAGCATTGGTGATTTTCTATGTTGCTATAAACCCATTTCCCCTACAATTGTTACTGATCTAGTTTTAAATATTATAGGATGAACAAAAGTGTTCTAACTTGGAGTTGGTTGATCAAGAGTGGCCACAGTCTTTGAAGATGTGCCTAGCGAAGCTCTGGAGCATGTATGAGGAAGAGAACAGAGAAAGTGTTGTCAACGTTGAAGAATATTTGAAGATGTGGGATAAAAAGAGGAAGGCGAGAATGAGCTCATATTTTTCAAATCAGACTTTGCTAAGATGGTGTTGGCGAAGGAGGAGGCACTTTCCCAGTTGGCCAGTGCAAAACAGGTTCTTACTGAACTGAAACCAGAGGTGGATAAGGCGAGCCTAGATGATCTCGATTAGGGAAATGAATATACTCCCTCCATTTCTTTTTGGTCTGCATATAAGATTTGGTCAAAGTCAAGCATTGTAAAGTTTGACGAACTTTATTGGAAAAGATATCAACATCTACAATACTAAAGTTATATGGTATGAAAGTGAATTTCATGATGCATCTAACAATATTGATTTCATATTGTGAATCTTGATATTTTTCTATAAACTTAGTCAAAATTAACAAAGTTTGACTTTGACCAAATCTTATATGCAGACTAAAACGAAACAGAGGGAGTATTGTTCTAATATTGTTCTTATGAAGTTGAACTAGCTATATGTTGTACTGTGTTGTTTTCATGTAGCTATCGTACTGTGATGTTATAATATATTTATGTGCCTGATATGAAATTGGCAAACAGTTGTTCGATATGAAATGTGAATTTTCTTAATACTGGATTTATTAATTCTAAACTAATAAACCTGCTAAATGTGTCATGGAACTTTGCAAACGGTTCTAGCAGTAAAAGCGCTTCTGATGGATAGCCCAATGCCACATAGTTTTCTTCATCAAATCATGTGTGATGTAGTTGATAAACGCAAACAGTTAACCAAGGCAGAGCGTGTGTGATAGTTACACCTTTCACACACAAGCCTACACATAAAACTGTGTGGGATGTACATACGAACGAAAATGTTTTCCCTAGATTGACTGTGTGGGATGTACATAAGAACGGAAACGTATTCCTTGGATTGACTGTGTGTGATATACATACCAATGGGAATGTTTTTCTGGGATTCACCGTGTGGGATGTACATACCTACGGAAATGATTGGGTTTTTATGCCTCGCCCGATCGCACATGAGCTCATTTGCTGTCCCGGGAGGGCCTATCCCCAACGATTTATGGGTCGTGTGGGAAGGACCCCCCTATCGCCCACACTCACTTGGTGACGGTTCCAAATGTCAATGCGGAAAGGGGTTAAAACCGTTTGTATAGCACCGACGCGTACCAGTGCTATGCCTTGGAAGACAGAGGATAAGATTCTTTCATCATCAACAACTCCATTATCACCACCTCCGAAGAAAGAGACATAAATACTTGGGTATGGACACTCACCTTGGCTTGTGCCAAGCTTGGGGAGGTGTCCAGGTATCGTATCACCATCACACTTTTATCTTTATCATTTTTCTTAGTTTGATACTTTTGGTTATATCTTGATCTAGTAGAGTAAAAGTTTTTAGTATGATCTAGTTTTGAATTTTGCTTTGAGATCTATCTATCTAATCGAGTCCGTGAGTTATATAACAAAGAGTAGTTTTGAGTTGAGGGCTTTTATTTCTTGCTATGATCTTGAGAAAAAGAAAGAGAATAAAAGAAATAAAAAGATTATATAATGATCTTATGGAGAGCGATGACTTCACATATAAAGAGTATGATGAATAAAATGTGTTAGGAGTTGACAAACATAGTTTTAGTCATTGTTGCAATTAATAGGAAGTAATAAATAAAGAGAGGTTTCACATATAAATATATTATATTGGACATCTTTTGTGATTGTGAGCACTCATTAAAATATGACATGCTAAAAAGTAGATGTTGGACAAGAAAGACAACATAATGGGTTATGTTTTCTTATATCCGAATAGAAGTTATATTGTCATGGATTCTCCAACATGTTGAGCTTGTTTTTCTCTCTTTTGCTAGCCAAGTACTTTGCACTAAGTAGAGATCTACTTGTGCATCCAAACATCCCTTAAACCAGTTTTGCCATGAGAGTCCACCATACCTACCTATGGATTGAGTAAGATCCTTCAAGTAAGTTGTCATCGGTCAAGCAATAAAAATTGCTCTCTAAATATGTATGATCTTTTAGTGTGAAGAAAATAAGCTTTATATGAACTTGTGATATGGAAGGAATAAAAGTGACACACTGCATAATAAAGTTCTTTATCACAAGCGGCAATATAAAGTGATGTTCTTTTGCATTAAGATTTTGTGCATCCAACCATAAAAGTGCATGACAACCTCTGCTCCCCTCTGCGAAGGGCATATCTTTTACTTTTACCTTCTACCTTTATACAAGAGTCATGGTGATCTTCACCTTTCCTTTTTATACTTTTTATTTTTTGCAAGCACTATGTGTTGGAGAAAGATCCAGATATATATATCCACTCGGATGTAGGTTAGCATAAAGTATTATTGTTGACATTACCCTTGAGGTAAAAGGTTGGGAGGCGAAACTATAAGCCCCTATCTTTCTCTAGGCCCAATTGAAGCTTTTAACCCATAAGTATCGCGTGAGTGTTAGCAATTATAAAAGACTAAGAGATGGTTGAGTATGTGGACTTGCTATACAAAATCTTCACATTGACTCTTTCAAATATTATGATAAATTGCAATTGCTTCAATGAATAAGATCATAGTTTGTTGGTTTTCAAGAAAGTTTCTGATTCACACTTTACCTTGTGAATGAATTGTTACTTTGACATAAGAAATTATATGACAATATATGTTGCTATTCTAAATATGATCATGATGCCCTCATTTCTATATTCTATTTTATCGACACCTCTATCTCTAAACATGTGGACATATTTATCGATTTTGGCTTTCGCTTGAGGACAAGCAAGGTCTAAGCTTGGGGGAGTTGATTTGTCCATTTTGCATCATGCTTTTATATTGATATTCATTGCATTATCGGATGTTATTACACATTATGGTACAATACTTATGCCTTTTCTCTCTTATTTTACAAAGTTTACATGAAGAGGGAGAATGCCGACAGCTAGAATTCTGGACTAGAAAAGGAACAAATTGAGAGACCTATTCTGCACAACTCTAAAAGTCCTGAAAATTTATGGAGAATTATTTTGGAATATATAAAAACTATTGGGCAAAGAAAGCACCTAAGGGGACCCACTAGGCAGCCAAAAGGGTGGGGGCACGCCCTACACCCCTGAGCGCCCCCCTGCCTTGTGGGCACCCTGGCAAGCCTTCGGTGCCCATCTTATGCTATATGAAGGGTTTTGACCTGGAAAAATTAGGGGGAAGTTTTCAGAACAAAGCGTTGTTGTCTCAAGGCGGAACTTGGGCAAAACCAATCTAGGGCTCCGGCGGAGCTATTCTGCCGGGGAAACTTCCCTCCTGAAGGGGAAATCATCATCATCGTCATCATCATCACCAATGATCCTCTCATCGAGAGGGGGTCAATATCCATCAACATCTTAATCAGCACCATCTCCTCTCAAACCCTAGTTCATCTCTTGTATCCGATCTTTGTCTCAAAACCTCAGATTGGTACCTGTGGGTTGCTAGCAGTGTTGATTACTCCTTGTAGTTGATGCTAGTTGGTTTATTCGGTGGAAGATCATATGTTCAGATCCTTAATGATAATTAATACTCCTCTGATTATGAACATGAATATGCTTTGTGAGTAGTTACGTTTGTTCCTGAGGACATGGGAGAAGTCTTGTTAGAAGTAATCATGTGAATTTGGTATTCGTTCAATATTTTCATGAGATGTGTGTTGTCTTCCCTCTAGTGGTGTTATGTGAACATCGATTACATGACACTTCACCATGATTTGGGCCTAGAGGAAGGCATTGGGAAGTAAAAAGTAGATGATGGTTTGCTAGAGTGACAAAAGCTTAAACCCTACTTTACGGGTTGCTTCGTAAGGGGCTGATTTGGATCCACATGTTTCATGCTATGGTTAGATTTATCTTAATTCTTCTTTCATAGTTGCGGATGCTTGCGAGAGGGGTTAATCATAAGTGGGAGGTTTTTCCAAGTAAGGACAACACCCAAGCACCGGTCCACCCACATGTC